>NW_026882453.1:0-85000 GCF_032173495.1 Musca vetustissima
GTAACTGTGCACAGCTGGTAATGTTTCAGAACATCCATTGGGTTTTCGCGCCAAATAATCCGTTGGTAATTTTTATGTTCATCGTGAACCCAGATTTGGCGGAACATTTTGACAATATCCGCAGAGAAAACATAACGATGAAATCGAAAACGAAGGCATACGGAGAACAAATCTCGCTGGATACTTGGACCGATGTGTAACGTGTTGTTAAGAGAAATACCATTGGAATCTTTGAACGAGCCATCAAAAACAACTCGGATTTTTTCTCCAACTACGGGGTGATGTGGTAAATAAAATATCTTACCAGGAGGAACGTCTGCATTACTGGAATTTATTTCTTTCATATGACCAAGATCCTCGTACTCTCTCATGAATTTTATGTATTGTTCTCTGAGCTTGGAATCTCGTTGCAATCTTCTTTCCACAGCAAAGAATCGGTACATGGCACCTTTAATGTGTTTCCGAACGAAGGATTTTCAAGTTTGAATGGTAATTGTACAATATATTTTCCTTTGTCGTCACGTTTATGGGTGCGACGAAAATGTTCTTCAACATAGGCCGTATCTGGATCAACGTCAAGTTTTCTGTCTGGCTCCTCCATTTCCCAAAATTGTCTAAGACTGCGGTCGATATCCACAGTAGACAGTAACGATGTTGTTTGGTTCACGTTTGTAGGGGTTTCGATGTATGTGACCACCCAACCAAAAATGGTAGAAAATGCGAGTGTGTTACCCTGAGAATCAACCCGGCGATCGAATGTAAAAATGTTCCATAAGTAGTCGACACCGAACAATATGTCTATCGGTAATGAAATGTTGTAACCAGGATCGGCTAGGTGCAAATCTTGGATTAGGCCCTTAGCCTGGTTATGAAACGAATGGTTTGGAAGTGGTGTAGTTATGGATGGCAAGATGTGTACAGTTGCTTCTAAGGAGTATTTTGAATCTCTTGAAGTGATACTGAGATGGCATGATCCTCTTGTAGTATTGGCTTGAACTCCTGAAATACCACTTACGACAAGTTTGGAATGAGATCTGTGAAGTCCAAGACGATGCACGCAAGATTCGGTTATGTATGATAGTTTGGATCCACAATCAAGCAATGCGCGGCATTTTACCGTTTGTCCTGAATGACCTCTAACGTTTATAAGTGCAGTTGGCAAAATGTATTCATTACCGTTAGTTTGGTTAACGGTGTATGAGGTTAACAATGGATTCACAATATTTGCTACAGTTGACCATTGGACAGGTGCTTTCGGCGTTATAGAAGCCTGTGTTGCGTTGCTCTGGGCATCTGCAGCATGGCTATTCGTTGGTTCTGTATTTTCTACTGCTACGTGCAGTAGCGTATGATGACGTTTCTGGCATATTTTACATCGATTCTTTGTTGAACAATTAAGAACAGAATGTCCTGTTCGGAGGCAATTGTAACAAAGTGATGATTCCTTGGCAATCTTTCGTCTTTCCTCAATTGAAAGTTGCACGAATTTTGGGCATTTAAAGATTATGTGGTCAGTAGACTTGCAAATAAAGCAAAGATTAATTTGCCTGCTATCGTTACTCACCAGACATTTCGTTGAACTTGATGTTGATTTCATAAAATGTGAGTGTTTAGGTTGATTGGATTTTCGCTGGCAAAGTTCCAATTCTTCGGTACGGCAATCCAAAAACTGTAGAAAATCTTCTATCGACGGTCTAGTGTTATCTCGACTATCCTGAATCCATCGGCGTTTAGTTTCGGAGTCAACTCGTCCAAGCAATATGTATATCAGCCAACAATCCCTATCATCGTGGTCAAGAGCATTCATACCTCTGATAATTTCGTTAGCACCGTCGGAAATTTTTCTCAAAATTGTACAGTTTTCGGTAGAGGTTGTCGGCAGTGCCATAAAGGTTTCGATGAAGGAATTTATAATATGTTTTGGTCGATCATACCTATCATTTAACCGAAGCCATGCGGTTTTGTATGCTGAGTCAGTTACTGGAATATGTTGAATCACTTTCGCTGCATCATCCTTCAACAAAGATTTGAGGTAATGGAATTTTTGTATGTTTGATAGGTTGGACTTCGAATCGATGGTGCTTTCGAAGAGATCTTTGAAACTGTTCCAATTGTTGTATGAACCGGAGAATGGTGGGATACTTATCCTGGGAAGCTCGCTCGATTTTGACGATGAAGTGTCACCCATTTTTTGCAAGAACTCTGACTGTTGTTTTGCTAATTGATCTATAGCATCATTGTTGCTTGGTACTGCTGCTGGAGCTAACTTTTTCTTCAACCCATATAAGTTACCTCGTGTTGCCACAAATTTGTCTTCGTACAGGTGGAAATCTGTGATTGGATCTGAAAAATCCGACTCCCCTCTATACATGTACATTTTGTCTGTACTCGAGACAAATTCCTTCCAAACTTCTTCTAACCGCTCCAATCTGCTTACGACGAGCTCATAATTCCACTTTTCTATGGATTCTTCCGAATAAGTTTGAAGACGAGTCAATGAGCTTTTCATACGGCCACGGTATGCCACTAATGTTGCTAAATCATCTGTCATTTCACAAACTTATTTCTTGATTCACGGTTTTGAATTAAACTGGTTAATTATATTTCACTTTTATATAAGTAGGATACTGGATCCGACTCGCACAGGACCAAACTCTTATGATTAGAAATAAAACCAGATTTATTAAATCATAAGGTTAATTCGACTTTATTTTTGCTAATTTTATTTCACGATGTACAACCTTTTGTTACTAAGGGCAAAGCTAAAGTAATTTCGTAAAGGGAATTCAAATTTTATTACACGTAATATTGTACGAAGGCTGATGAAATATTAAATATATAAGTATGTGCATATCGTATGTATATTTGAACATTGAGTACATGAAAGTAAAAAAGACAATAACTATTAGCAGCATTGTTGGCAGAAGCTGAGCGAGAATACGCATATGACATTTTTAAACTTATGTGTATATCACTGTTTATGCATTAGAACGTTAACGGTGATATTCCTACGATGATGTTCGTATGATACCAACTGGTGACGATCAAACATATGTACATACGTATGTACCAGTATGTTGCCGGACGTAAATAAGATGTTGCTAGACTCGGTATGAATGTTGCTGAGACTTTTTAAAGGTGACCTTTTTCTTTATGATGTGTTACAGTGTAGAAAAGAATTGTAGCACAACATATTGGTTTCGTTCATCATCAGGACCCTTGAAAAAATATTCTTTATAACATCCACACCTTGTGCAGGTCCTTCAAAAATATTCTTTATAAAATCCACGCCTTGTGTAAATCCTTCGAAAATATTCCTTATAAAATCCACATAAATCGGAATTTAAATTTAATGTTTATTCCTCAAGTTCATGGGCCTTATATTTCCCATATGTGACCTTTTATTTATGAAGCATGTTCTCCATGCCAGCCTCCATACTTAGACACAAAAATTTGTAATTTGTTTTAAACTAAAGAAAATCTGTATTTTCCGCTTTTCCCTCATCTGCTCTCCTCTAACCATTATCATATTATTTTATTGTTATTCTTTTTTTCCTATCCATTACAGTACAACAACCCAGCAGCTCAACCCTCTCATTCACCATTAGCAGAATCACAAAAGGCATAGAAGAGAAACCATTGCCTAAAACAAATTAAGTAGAAAAGTTACCAAAAGAAAGAATAGCAGACCAGAAACCCCTCCACAAAAAAACGAGCAACCATTTGCAACAGTTTGCTACCCAAAAGAAATTGCCCCGAAGGACCCTCATCCAAGTATCTTTTATTCCATTGTTACTGGGCAGGCTGACATATGCCAGCTCTGGTTAATGTTTGCTGTTGATATCTTTGTATGCTCTGAAGAAGAAGAAGAAGAATAACCACTTGGGTCATAAGCACCATCAGTAACAGTCGCAGCAGCCATCTTCTTCATCACCATCACATGTATGGACACTTGTGGTAGCTGGAAGCGACATTGTGCTTAGGTAAGAAGGAGGTAAGTGTTGTACACAATGGGAAATAAAAAAGAAATAAATACACTGAGAGAAATAAGGAGATCCACTTGGAGAAAAATAAACAAAGAAACATTTCAACAACATAGGAAGTGTCTCAGTTCCCATGTTCTCTAAATTTTGAAAATATACCTTCAAGTTGAGGTCTGTATTTTCTTTATAACCCCTGTTTTCTCTCAGTGCATGTTTTCCGTAATTTTCCCAAAATAGTTATTAACGATTATTCATATTTATTTAAACCCATGTTTTTTGTTGTTCTTCTTCTTCTTTTTCTTCCATATTTTCATATTATTCCCCATTACCACATTCGCCCATTCGGCTGCGTCAACACAGCGTGGACAAGCACAACGTGTCAACAATGGGTGACAATATAATTGGTTCGGCAAGTTTCTTGCATTTGGGTGACATTGTTTCACTTTTTGCGGAGGGTAGTGTCTGCGGATTTCTCAGTACTCTTGGGTAAGTTTTGGAGTCATAATTTCTCCCAAAATTTATTTCATGAATACTTTTTCATCTATTTCCGCTCAGTTTGGTTGATGATCGTACTGTGGTATGTCCGGAGGCAGGCGATTTAAATTTTCCACCCAAGAAGTTTCGAGGTAAGTGAGACACGAGCACACCCTAGAACAGATTTCAGATTCATCTCGTTGATTTTCTTTTTTCCCCAGATTGCCTAATAAAAGTATGTCCCATGAATCGGTATTCGGCCCAGAAACAATTCTGGAAGGCCGCCAAACAATCAGCCAGCTCAAATACGGATACAAATTTATTGAAGAGGTTACATGTAAGTATAGATGGAAAAATATGATTCCCTTCAGGCCTTCTATAGGCAATAGAAGCCCTTCAGGTCTTCTATAGGCAATAGAAGCCCTTCAGGTCTCCTATAGGCAATAGAAGCCCTTCAGGTCTTCTATAGGCAATATAAGACCTTCAGATCTTCTATAGGCAATAGAAGCCCTTCAGGTCTGCTATAGGCAATAGAAGCCCTTCAGGTCTTCTATAGGCAATAGAAGCCCTTCAGGTCTTCTTTAGCCGATAGAAGCGCTTCAGGTCTTCTTTAGCCAATAGAAGCCCTTCAGGTCTTCTTTAGCCAATAGAAGCCATTCAGGTCTTCTATAGGCAATAGAAGCCCTTCAGGTCTTCTATAGGGAATAGAAGCCCTTCAGGTCTTCTATAGGCAATAGAAGCCCTTCAGGTCTTCTATAGGGAATAGAAGCCCTTCAGGTCTTCTATAGGCAATAGAAGCCCTTCAGGTCTTCTATAGGCAATAGAAGCCCTTCAGGTCTTCTATAGGCAATAGAAGCCCTTCAGGTCTTCTATAGGCAATAGAAGCCCTTAAGGTCTTCTACAGGCAATAGAAGCTCTTCAGGTCTTCTATAGACAATAGAAGCCCTACAGGTCTTCTATAGACAATAGAAGCCCTTCAGATCTTCTATAGGCAATAGAAGCCCTTCAGGTCTTCTATAGGCAATAGAAGCCCTTCAGGTCTTCTATAGGCAATAGAAGCCCTTCAGGTCTTCTATAGGCAATAGAAGCCCTTCAGGTCTTCTATAGGCAATAGAAGCCCTTCAGGTCTTCTATAGGCAATAGAAGCCCTTCAGGTCTTCTACAGGCAATAGAAGCCTTTCAGGCCTTCTATGGGCAATAGGAGCCTTACAGGTCTTCTATAGGCAATATAAGCCCTTCAGGTATTCTATAGGCAATATAGGCCCTTCAGGTCTTCTATAGGCAATAGAAGCCCTTCAGGTCTTATATAGCCATGGACGGCCTTCCAGGTCCTTAAAAATCCACGCCTTGTGCAAGTCCTTAGTCTCTCATGAGTTTCTAATATCTCCCCTTCCCTCTTCCTCTTTCCAGCACGCTGCCGAAATCGAAAAGAAACAAAATGAAACGGAAAACAAAAAGCTCTTGGGTACCGCCATCCAATATGGCAATGTGGTCCAACTGCTGCATCTGAAATCCAACAAATACCTGACGGTAAACAAACGTCTACCCTCCCTGTTGGAGAAAAATGCCATGCGGGTGTATTTAGATGCCAATGGCAATGAGGGTTCCTGGTTTTATATTATGCCCTTCTATAAATTACGCTCTACGGGAGATAATGTGGTGGTGGGCGATAAGGTCATCCTGAATCCCGTCAATGCTGATCAACAAAATCTCCATGTGGCAGCCAATTATGAGCTTCCCGATAATCCAGGCTGTAAGGAGGTTAATGTCCTGAATTCGTCCACCTCGTGGAAGATTACCCTCTTCATGGAACACAAAGAGAATCAAGATCACATCCTGAAAGGTGGAGATGTTGTGCGTCTCTTTCATGCGGAACAGGAGAAATTCCTTACCATGGATGAATATAAGAAGCAACAACATGTTTTCTTGCGGACAACGGGTAGGACAAGTGCGACAGCGGCCACTTCGAGTAAAGCCTTGTGGGAAATCGAAGTGGTACAACATGATTCGTGTCGTGGTGGTGCGGGACATTGGAATTCTTTGTATCGTTTTAAACATTTGGCCACGGGTTATTATTTGGCTGCAGAGCTGGACTCTGAAAATGGTATGGGAGGCAGTGGGGCAAATGCCAGTAGTGTGGGTCAGCTGCAGCAGCAGCAACAAATGCATCAGACTCCTACCCAGCTGTTTAACATTAGTGCGGAAAATGCCAAGGATTCGGGTATTAGCTGTAATTCGACGATGATAGGTAAGGTGTTGAGATTTATTTTAGAACTTGTTGGAGTAACTAATTTTAATTTCCCCCCTCTTTCCAGACAAAGGTAAATTGGAACACTACCGTTTGGTTTCCGTACCCTTTTCCACCGACATTGCCACCGTGTTTGAATTGGACCCCACCACCATGGCCAGGGCAGATAGCCTTGTGCCGCAATCTAGCTATGTACGGCTACGCCATCTCTGCTCCAATACCTGGGTACATGCCACTTCCATACCCATTGACATCGATGACGATAAACCGGTAATGTCCAAGGTATGCTGCTCCCCCGTCAAGGAAGACAAGGAGGCCTTCGCTTTGATACCCGTACCTCCCGTAGAAGTTCGTGATTTAGATTTCGCCAATGATGCCTGCAAGGTCTTGGTATTGGTCACAGCCAAATTGGACAATGGCACCATTTCGATCAATGAAAGGAAATCCCTCATCTCCCTACTGCAGGACATAGTCTACTTCATAGCGGGCATGGAAAATGAACAGAACAAAACAAAAGCCTTGGAATTGACCATAAAAAATCCGATACGAGATCGTCAAAAATTACTTCGTGAACAATACATACTCAAACAGCTGTTCCGAATTTTAGAGGGGCCCTTCCAGAAACACCCCGGGGGAGATGGACCTTTCCTACGGCTAGATGAGCTTAGTGATCCGAAGAATAGTCCCTACAAAAACATCTTCCGTTTATGCTATCGCATTTTGCGCTTGTCGCAACAAGATTATCGTAAAAATCAGGAATACATTGCCAAACATTTCGGGCTGATGCAAAAACAAATTGGCTATGATATCCTCGCCGAGGATACAATCACCGCCTTGCTGCACAATAATCGTAAACTTCTTGAGAAACACATCACGGCGGCGGAAATTGAAACCTTCGTAGGGCTGGTACGCAAAAACATGCATAATTGGGATTCACGCTTCTTGGACTACCTCTCCGATCTGTGTGTCTCCAATCGCAAGGCAATTGCGGTCACACAGGAATTAATTTGTAAAAGTGTTTTGAGTTCGAAAAATTCCGATATCCTGATTGGTACCATAGTGAAAAGTGTCAAGAGTCCTAAATTTGGCTTCGCCAAACAAAGTGACATGAACAAACCCCTATCGCCTCTAACCGAAGTCCTTGACGATGATGACAAACTTGATTTGATATCCACCAAAACAAATAGCACCTGGGATATGCGTAGCCTCGAGGGGGACAATGAGCAGGAGGGCGATAATGTTAAATATGAAATTCACTTGAAATGGAAGGGTCTAAAGGTATACCCTAACTTCGTATACCACAAAACTCCCCCGGATTTAACCCTTTCTTTTCTTTCTTTGCAGGAATCCCGTTCAATTGCCGATTTAGCCAACTGTGTGGCCCAGGGCAAGGAGCAGGAAATTGCCATTCTCAACTATTATCGCCATCAGTTGAATTTATTTTCGAATATGTGTCTGAATCGCCAGTACTTGGCCCTGAATGATTTATCACCCCATTTGGATATTGATTTGATTTTGAAGTTCGTACGCCCATAATTCTCCACGTCCCGAACTTTAAAATAAAATTTTGCCTTTCTTTTGTTCATTTTTCAGATGCATGTCCGACGAAACGATGCCCTATGAATTGCGTGCTTCGTTCTGTCGTCTAATGCTGCATCTGCATGTGGATCGTGATCCCCAGGAACCGGTAACGCCGGTAAAATATGCCCGTCTCTGGAGTGAAATACCATCGAAAATGTCAATTTTGGAGTAAGTAGAGAATCGTAGTTAAATGAGAACTTGATTGGGGTTCATTATGCCCTTGTGCTCGTATTAGGGGACTTAAGGGGAGGTCGATATAATCGATCTTAATTGATATGTATAGATTAGCAGGATAAAGCAATGAAATCAATCTATTACAGATCCTATCATACTTATGTTATTGTAAGAGTTCTGCCCTGTTTCAAAATTCGTTCCTACATATTTAGTTCGATCATTCCGAACTAAATATGCCCTCGACTATGAGTTTTGCATTCAAAATATTTAAAATCGCTTTGGAAACAAAATTCAGACATTCAGATTGGCAAAAATTCGACTGAGTACAAAATCGACCTAGAACCCGGCAAATATCTAAAATGGGAAAATACCTAAATCGGTCGGGTTTATCTGTCAGAAGATTTTGTATCCTCTGAAGTAATACCAAATTGCAGACACTTAGGTTCAGAAAATTCGACTATGTACTGAAGGTCTTACCGAAAATAAAGCGGAATTTGTGTATGATTGCTACGTGATATGGACTTATATATAAATTCAGAATCTCAACTTACACACACTTCAGTTGAAAATTCTAGGACCGTCCGAACACCTTTATGCTGGATCCAGAGATCGACCCATATTTATATTTTTTGGTAGGAAGATTTGACAACCAATGATAGCGCCAAGTATCAAATCCGGCACAGACGTTCTTCTGTTTTTTTAGCTTGTGATCGCCCACTAATCAACTGACCTCCCATATCAGGTCTCAGGATACTCTACAAATCATCGGTTAAACTAAGCCGTACATCTGTCCATATGTATCCTCATCAGTGCTAAATAAGACATAAGTCCGATTACTATTTTCTCCTCGGTTAGAGAGCGCCTTAATCAAGGAACGTAATTTACGAAATCTGGTACGGTCTCAGCTGCTATACGAAACAATACTCGACTTGTCACTCTCAGAATTCTTTACCAATTCCGTTTAAACTTAAACTTAAAACTAAATAGGACTTACGACGACTAATCTGTTAATCTCCAATGGAGGTCTCTGGTTCTGTCGAGGAATCTGAGGATACTCTACGAATCGACGATACATTTTCTGATATGTCACCTTATAATTTGTAAACGAATAACATCCTTCTTTTCTTTGGTTCGAGAGCAATGTGTCCATAATTTACTGAATCTGATACAGGTATCGGTTCCCATGCGACTCAATGTTAGACCAGTTACTCTCATGTCTCTACAAATTCCCAATTGCACACACCTTTGAATCTGTCATCCCATCATGGTGAAAACAAACAGAAGTCGCAGCATCCTTTTTTCATTTGTTCAGAAAAAAAATTACACTTTTTTGTTAAGTATCGATAGACCCACTAAAGATGATGCAACACTTCAGATGTACAAGCCATATTTTCCAACTGTCAGGTCTCATAGATCAGTAGGGTTCGTACGACGACGCTTATTGCACCCATTTGCTATTCCCACTTCGTCTGCTTGGGTGTTATATAGAGAGCAGTAATATCTCGGAAATTCCTTCATGCGACTCGAAAATCAGCAGGATTGTGCAGTTAACTGAAGCGAAGCTAGATCCGACACAGATGTTCCGCTTATGCTCACTTACTAATCTATTCACTTCCAATGCCAGGTCTTTGGACCTTGAGTTTGTAAGTTAAAGCTCAGCATAATTTGGATATTCAACCCGCAGTTATATAGAGATCAGATGTAGGAAGAACTGTGACCAACTATCCTATCCAACGTATCATAATGTTCTCATGCAAGACAATGAGGTATTAATTTTTGCGGCTGACATTCAAAGTAGGCATTAAAAACCACTATGACAAGGGCAATGCTAGACAATAATATTGACTCAATGTTATTAATCCGCCGTTGAGTATCTCTACCTCCGGATTCATACAATACTTTCCATATGCGACCACAATGCATTCCAGATATGGAATATAGAATTCCCCTGAAACAAGATAGGTAAAGCGTCTGCTAATTGCAGTCTAATAATTAAAATCATGGTAGTTTTTAAAACCTATATTGGGCGCCATTTCCTTTGGCTTGAAGTTAAGAGAAAAACTATTTTCTACTCTCAAAATGAGTTAGGCAACATTTTTGACTATTGTTGCAACTATTGACCCAACCTTGGGCGCCATTTAATATAAAACCACTGAACCTAATATTCATACACGATTTACAGCCACTATCCTTCATTTTGTCATCGACGGAAATTATTCACTTCGGGCGCCATTACTAAGGCGTCTTCTAAATGCAGTCTAAAAATTAAAATCGTGGTAGTATATAAAACACTTTTTGGACGCCATTTCCTTTGGTTTGAAGTCGACAATAATTAAATAATTACCTCACATCGTCTTCTGCTGAAAATTATTCTTTGACTGACATTCCGGAACATTTCCACCTCGAATTTCTGAGAGTTTAACATGCATTAAAGACTTCTCAAAATCCAGGATAACTGACGTTCAATCCCACTATATGCATTAAAGAATTACCCCTAGTACCTATCGTTCATTTTTGCATTGCAAAAATTCAAGATACCTGAGGTTCAAATCGACTTTATTAAAACTTATTAATTGATAGTGTCCCTCGTTGGGCGCCATTTCAATTATGGATAATTAACCTGACTTTAATCTTAATCTTATATCAACAACTATTATTTGCTTGGACCCCTCATTGGGTGCCATTTTGATTGTATACAATTAATCTAACTTTGTACGTCATGCATTTAAGGTTTGTAAAAACCCAAGCATAGTTCAAAATCTTTCGGTTAAATCCACCATTTGTTAAAACGTATTTTTGATGGTTGGTCGCCATTTCAATTATTATACATAATTAACATGACTTTGGAACGACACCACTCGAATTGCTGAGAAGTTTTCTTAATCTTATCCAAAGAACTTGTATTTGTATAGACTCCACATTGGGCGCCATTTCAACTATAGATTATTAAACCGAAATAATACGTCATGCACAAAAAAAAAATCCAGGATAGCTGAAAATGTGGACTTACATCTTACAAAGCCAATTAGTTGTTTGGGTCCATCGTCGGGCGCCATTCCAATAACATTAAAAATATTTGAATTTAATCTTCTTTTTTTAATATTCCAGCTATGATGGCAAAAATCAACAACCAGATCAAAACAAGGAAGCTGTACGGGCCAAATTTAATACCACCATTGCTTTCGTGGAGAACTATCTATGCAATGTGGCGGCTAAGGTTTGGCTATTCACAGATCAGGAACAGAATAAGCTGACATTTGAGGTTGGTATTCAAATTATTTTTAGATTACGAATATAAGTTCGCCTAAAGTGCAAAATCAGGAGGTGGCTTACAATTCCAATACTTGGACTCCTTCATGCTACCCTCCTCAATTCCTAATTTACTTCGATTTATAACGTAACATATTTTTATTCCAGGTAGTAAAATTGGCTCGTGACTTAATTTACTTCGGCTTCTATAGCTTCAGCGATCTGCTGCGATTGACCAAGACATTGCTTTGCATCCTCGATTGTGTATCGGATAGTAGCATTGATAGTTCCACGGCGGCTGGACCAAATGCTGGACGATTTGAGGCAGCTGTAACAGACTGTAAGTATTTCGAACTAGGGGGAATTAGAATCTCCAAAGTATTTGTTAATCCCATATATAATCAGTTGAGTTCTGAAACTTATTGTTTGGCTAATGAATCTGATTGGCTTGGCTTATTTCAAAAAAATATTTTTACATTATTTTTGCCAAAATTAAAAAAAATATATAAAGCAAAAGCAAACGAAGATGAGGATTCGAAAATTGGTAAGTTTGCCAGTCTAAAATCTTCCCAAGGAAAAAAAAATTGAAACTTCTAGAACTTACTCTCACCAAATACCACCACACTAACACTTCACTCATGAATTTCCCCCACATTTTTAGCCGAAGGAGGTGTCCTGCGTTCCATTGGCGATATGAACACCGTTATGACCAGCTTGGCCTTGGGTTCTGTTGGCCAAGTTATGGCCACACCGGCCATTTCATCGCTACAACAACGCAAATCCGTATCACAGCTAATGAAGGAGTTCCCCCTGGTCATGGATACAAAGCTGAAAATCATCGAAATTCTACAATTCATTCTGGATGTCCGTTTGGATTATAGAATTAGTTGCCTCCTATCGATATTCAAGCGTGAGTTCGACGAAAGTGACGCCCATCAATTTGCCAATCAGTCGGAAGCAGCTACAGCGACAGTAACATCGGCACCCTATGTACAGACTACCACAACCACAATTACCACAACATCGGATAGTGGCATTAGTTCATCATCGACAATATCGGGTGGTGGTAACACAACTTCCAACACAACATCATCTTCTTCCACATCACCCACTTCCTCCAACACAAACACAACCACCGGCACCCAAGATGCCCAGGCATCGGCAGCAGCTGCTTTCCAACAGCGTCAAAAGAATATCGATTTAGAGTCAATTGGCATACAGGCGGAGGGCATTTTCGATTGTGACAGCGGTGATGCTGCCAATTTGGATCTGGACGGTCAGGGTGGTCGTACATTTTTACGTGTTCTATTACATTTAATTATGCATGACTATCCACCGTTAGTATCGGGAGCATTGCATTTGCTCTTCCGTCATTTCAGTCAACGTCAGGAGGTTTTGCATGCCTTTAGGCAGGTAAGTGTCAAATGAATTTTTATGATTTTAAGTTCTTGGAATGTCAAGTTTTTGTTGAACATTTTGTTTGTTGGCATTTGAACAGCTTTATAAGGTGTATTTAGCAAACTCCACATTTGGGCGCCATTTCAGTTATTGATTATGAATGGGAATCTGTTAAAAATTAATTGTTTACAGTCTCATGTTGGGCGCCAATTAGTACGAGAAGTTAATTTGAAAAAAAAACAGTTTGAACATACACCTACGCTTGATGTCATTTCCATGATTTGAAGTCGGTGGTTTCCGAAAGTTCGAATAGAGTATTATTGTTCAAACTATTCTCAAAAGGAACAATCGGAACTAGGTCTGACTTTTTCGTTCATCTAGTTCATAGTTTGCTTCAGTCGTTCATTTTTGCTCTCGTTCACCTAGTTCGTTTTTCTCCAATAGTTCAACTAAATCTAAGCGTGATGCCATTTCCATGATTTGGAGTCGCCGGTTTGCAAAAGCTGGATTGAACTAGCTCAGAGGCTCCATAAAAGGAAAAGCCGGTACTAGGTCCGACACTTCCGCATTTCCTAATCCCGCCATGACTCCTTCAGTGAAGTTCACCTCATTTTTCTAAGAGAGTGTGGGGCTTTATGAGACCTGGATAGAAATCTACTCGATTGGATACTTAGAATCCCGCAGCATGAGCAGGGCTTGTTCCTTCAATAGATTTGGCAAGCAACATATTCGTAGACTATGATGGAAGCACCAGTATGCGCTTTATGTTACGTCTAATTGTAAAAAACTGCCCTTTAGAATGTCGACTTCGAGGAAAACTGCCAAGAAAAATCGAACTAGTATCACATCTGTTCAATTTAGACATAATTTCATGAGTCGAATATTTCTCTGGGTCGGTTAGACAATTTAAAAAAAATTATGGATGTTGTGGAGGACACCTATTTAGGATTTCGGAAACAATACGCTCCGGGTTAGAAATATAACTAACATTCAATTTCTGGTTGATGTAAGGATAAATGAAACCATTCCAAGAATTTTTTGGATTACGAACCGTGGGTATACACTTTCCTTGGACATCAAGTCAAGTATCAATTTAATATCCGTATTCCAGAAGTGAAATTTGTTACGGTTAACTTTTCAATGGATTTTTGGAAATTAAAGAAGTTAGTAATGGTGGTTATATAGCTGGAAATTTTCACACTTACGTCGTCAATATTAATAGCTGAAGAAATTATAGTACGTACAATCATCGGCGTTTGACTTCGGAGCTTCGGTAGATAACTTGAAGGACTCTCATTTTGATGTTTGGCCACGGAACTCTTCAACCGTCTGCCGAGCATTAATGTAATTGATTGACAAGCCAGCGCTTGACATCATTCGAAAAAGTGGAACTCGAGATGTCGGAAATATGCTCGGAATGTTGAAATGCCTTGGACAGATCTAAAGCTACCACGATGGTCGGTTCAGGAGGTCGTCGTTGTTGGTGAGTATCAAGCACGAAATCCTATTTTAGGTATCGGAGCTTTCCTCTGCAAAAATCCCTTACCGATTTCGCATAAGCCAGGGATTGTCAAATCAGCAGCAGTTGCACCAAACGAAACCTAGTGTAGAGAGTTCTGGTAATGTCCAGATATAACATTAGCAACCCTTTTTAGGTAGTTTCTAAGTTTTAGCCGCTTTTTCCAAAGGAAGGGTCTTTTTTTGGCATTCCGAGTTCGAGTACAGGTGTATGATCTTTGCAGAATTTTTGTTTTCAGTCCATTTGATCCCCGAAATATTAACCGTTCTTTACCAAAAACTCTAGGAGTCATCTTTACCCAGACTTTGTGAATTATATGTTCCTGAGGCTCCAAACGGTTGTAATGCCACTAAATATTAGTTTTAGGCTCACCTCCTCCTCAGAAATCGTTATTCTTAATCTTCTTCCAGTTACCCATGTGAAATTCGATATCCTGCATCTCGACCAATTTGTCCCAGTTCCAACAGAAGAAATATAAAACTATCTTACATGGAATCTCACCAGCAACTGCTTCTACCCTGCCATGTGGGGTTCAAGGTCAACCACTGCCTCACTAAAGAAGTCGGAAGACTTTCTATTACCACAGTTTACGACCTTAATTCCCTATAAAGGGAGGTAATTTGTAGCCACTAATGATCAACTCAGGATGCGTTTCGAAAATGGTTGACTTGTTCCTTTAACTCGTTTGGATAATCGATTCGAAGGTTCGTGCAAAGCCTTACAACATGTTCGAAAAGGTAGGTAGCTATTCCTTCTTCATCGCTATCGATGCATAGGGGGCAGAAGTATGAAGAGACCTTGATCACCTTATATAGGGTGTAATCCTACGAAACTGAAGCCGTTGATGATCAACGTGGGGTCCATTAGGGAAATGGTCAAGATTGCTTATATGTTCATCACTTGGGGTCATCCGTCAAATTGTCGCTTCCAAAAGTTTTTACTTCGGCTTAGAAGGTACCTTCATGGTATCTATTACTATTAGACAGAAGACTGAATTGTCTGCAGCGATTATGACTTCTTCTTGCAACAGGATTTTGTTCCACTATCCACCTAAACCTTAAACATATTTCCTCACATGATAGGACCCGACGCCATTATCGTACAATCATCCGACCATCCGTCAAATTGTCACTTCTAGAATTTTGGATTTTGGCTTAGAAGGTAGCTACTCCTTCTTCATCGCTATTGATGCATACAAGACTGATGTTAGAATTGTCAATGATTTCTTTGCAGCAGAATGCTATTTCGCTATCATTCTAAAGCTTCCACATATGTCCTCAACAATAGGACCCGAGGTCGTGGAATAACGGAAAGGTAGAGGAGATATCACTCCATCCTTGAACTTCCCAAGGGTGGAGTGATCCCAAGCTTGGCCGGAGGGAAGTGAGTGATCCCAAGCTTGGCCGGAGGGAAGTGATCCCGATGTCCTCAAACAGTGTAGCATAATTGAAGGTATTTAAGGCTTTTGATAGGTCAAGCGCTACCAACACTGTTCTATAACACGACCGGTTCTAGTTAAGTCCTCGATTTGTATGTGTGGAGATGGCGTGCAACGCTGTTGTTGTGTTGTATTGCTTACGCAACCCACGTTGATGATCCACAACTAGATGCATTTTCCTAATTCTGGGCAGGAGTAATACCCCTCAAGAGTCTTCGCTAATGGTGACAAAAGTTACATTGGCCAGTATGATTCACTTTACTATATGTGTTCTTTCGCTATGCACCTCAGTCTCTTTATTGACAAAAGCCTCAGAAGACGACTTTATCTCCTAAATTTTTATTGGTTTTTACCAATTATTTGGCCTTGCATTCTGAAGGTCTCGCGTCTTATAAAGCTGTTCTTAAAATTTGTTCATAGAATTAAAAAATATATTTTTAATGTGTTACCAATGTTGGTTTTTTTTTATTCTTTGCCATGCTTTTCAATTTCAACAATAACCAATAACTTACTAACTATTAATGATTTTTAATTTATATTTTTTCTTTATAAGCAATAATTTTTAATACATTTAATTCCCCATTTAAATAAATTTTTACGTTTACTTTTTTTTCATTAAAAAATAATTTACTAATCTTACAAAATAACAAATACTTCAATAAATAAAATAAAAAAATAACCCCAGTGGATGAGTATAGTTAGTACTGTTGATTTTTCTTTATTATTCTTATATATTAAAGCTTTATTTATTATGTTCGCATTTTTCGACAATAAAAATTAATATTTAAAATTTCATTTATTTTCCAATTCTCCTCCTGCCCAAATCGGAAATTCAAGGTACAACTTTTGGTTTCCGACAATGATGTGGAATCGTATAAACAAATTAAACACGACTTGGATATTTTGCGGCAAAGTGTTGAGAAATCCGAATTGTGGGTATATAAATCGAAAACTTCCGAGGAATTAAGTACAAGTAAGTAGAGGAGTAAGGAAATGAAATTTGAACCCAATTCCAAAACTATTGATATATGTTTAACTTCTTGTCTTTCAAAGAATAAATATTCAGTTGATAGAAATGATAAGAAGTAGTAGTATTATGTTGGGCGCCATTTAAGTAATTGAATATTATAAAATTATTTTTATACTCTCCACCATAGTATGGAGGGTATATTAATTTTGTCATTCCGTTTGTAACTCATCGAAATATTAATTTCCGACCCTATAAAGTACATATATTCTTGATCAGGGTAAAATTCTAAGACGATCTAGCCGTGTCCGTCCGTCTGTTGTAATCACGCTATCTTCTGAAGGAATTGAGATAGGGTGCTGAAATTTTGCATAGGGTTGTCTTTTGTCTGCAGGCAGGTCAAGTTCGATGATGGGATATATCGGTCCACGTTTAGGCATAGCTCCCATATAACAGTACCTCCCAATTTTCGGTACTTTGGGGTTCTTCAGCACGTTTTTCAACCGAATACGCTGAAATTTGGTACATTGAGTTCTTATTGGGTACTAAATGTCTCCACAAAAAAATATAAATATAGGTCCACTTTTTCTGGTAGCCCCCATATAACGGTACCTACTGATTTTCAGTATTTTGGGGGTTTTGATCGTATTTTTCCACCGAATTGACTGTAATTTAGTATTTTAAGTTCTTAATAGGTTCCAAATATCTCCACAAAAAATTATTAACATCGGCCCATTTTTCCGGTAGCCCCCATATAAGGGTACCCCCAATTTTCGGTATTTTGGGGTTCTTGAGTGCGTTTTTCAACCAAATTCTCTGAAATTTGGTACATTGGATTCTTATTGGGTACCAAATATATCCACCAAAAATTATAAATATAAGTCCATTTTTTCTGGTAGCTCCCATATAAGGGTACCCCCAAATTTCGGTATTTTGGGGTTCTTGAGGGCGTTTTTCAACCGAATTCGCTTAAATTTGGTATATTGGGTTCTTATTTGGTACCAAATATCTCTACTAAAAATTTAAATATAAGTCAATTTTTTCTAGTAGCCCCCATATATAGGTACCCCCAAAATTTCGGTATTTTGAGGTCCTTGAGCGCGTTTTTCAACCGAATTCCCTGAAATTTGGTATTTTGTAGCCGTATATGGTAACAAATCTCCCTACCAAAAATTATTAATAGTCAACCCCTTTTAGGGGTAGTCCTCATATAACCCCATTTTTTATATTAAAATAATTATCTGAATTTTCCGCGTTTTGGGTTTGGTTCTAACACTCTGATGTAATCATTTCACCTGCGAAGAATATCGAGATAAAAAAACTAGAACATATGGTTCGATAATGAACTATATGTGAACTATAGCCCGCATTTAGGCTTAGACGTAGGTACCAGAAGGCATGGCCAGATATTCCCCAAATTCGGACTTGAACTAAGTTTGGAAGAAATAATAAGATGGGATGAAATCAAAGTTTTCTGAAACGGATTTGGTCCAAAAAAACATGGGGTCTAGAACCAATATTTCGATGAGGCAAATTTTCACCGTGTGAAAGTGTATACACACTAATTATCCATAAGGCTGATGGTATAATTTTCTATTACAAAATTATTGTTTACATAATCGGTTTGTAGAAATGTCGGTATACGTCCATTTTTTGGTATGTTCCCTATATTTTCATTTCAAGTACCTGCCAGTATATCTATGGTGGAGGGTATCCAAAGTTCGGCCCGGCCGAACTTAACATATTTTATTTGAAATTAGTGTTTTTTACATCATGTTGGGCGCCATTTCTAATGTTGGGCCTTAATCAAATATTTTATTTTCTTCTGAATATTGGTTGAGTAGAAAATTGCATCAATAGTTTATAATGGGTACAGTACAACTCTTGGGTGCCATTACTATCGACTTAATAATGAAAAAGTTTCCATATTATTGAATTCGAATTAGAAATGACCCTTGTCGAACTCCCATATTTCCTTTAAGGATTTCCTTCGCACAATTCTTTGAAATACCACCACATTTTTAAATTCGAATGCAATTTTTTTGTTTTTCCTTCTCTAGCGGTAGGAGAATCTTCTATAGATAATAGCAATCTAACCAACGAATATAAGGCTTCATTATCGACTGAACAATTGGCCGAATATAAAAAGGTCAAAGAAATCCTGATACGCATGAATCAATTTTGTGTCACGCAAGGTAAGTCCTACACCGATCATATTAAAAATTCTATTTCTTAATCTAAAATCTATGAAATCCCTCAGGACCCTATGTAAAACCACGTAAACATGAACAACGCCTGCTGCGTAATGTTGGCGTCCACACTGTGGTCTTGGATCTACTGCAAAATCCCTACGATGAAAAGGATGATGTCCTTATGAAGGAATTGATGTTCTTGGCTCATGAATTTTTGCAGAACTTCTGTTTGGGCAATCAACAGAATCAGGTGTTGCTGCATAATCATTTGGATTTGTTTTTGAATCCGGGGGTAAGTACCGAAAGATGATGGAACCTTGAAAAAAAATTTATAAAAAAATCAGTTTTAGCGGACCTTGAATAAATAGTGCTTAAATATTCACACTTTAGGTGGATCTTAAAATGGTTCATAAATAATTCATGCTTTATTGTACCCTTCCATGTTGGATACGAATAATCCTGCAAAGGCTTACCACTTGGTTCCCTTGCTACTGATCAGAAATTGTTATCCTGCTTTCTAGTTAGCATTTTTTTACGACCAACGCACCGTTCTTTGGGAAGTTATTAAGCTTTTAAATAAGAAAACCGGAAGTAGAGGTTACCATTCAGAAATCAACATCTCCACGGGATCTTATCAGCAGGTATAGCTACTAGACTACTACCCTGCCAGAGGGGTTCGAAGTCGATTATTGCAGTCTCCTTATTTCCACAATTTACCAGCTTGATTCGCATATATATAGTAAGGTCGCGTAGCAATTAAGGACTCTCGCTACTACATCGGGACCAGCCTTGTCGATTATGGCTACTCTGTTTTTCTGGTAGTAGGTCTCCCACGTTTCTTCGTCTCTTCTATCGCTACATACGAGACAGAAGTTGAACTGACCTTGATCCTACCAATCAGTGGTCGCTAGTGATATACATGGGCTTCCAAAATTACCGATTGGCTTCATTGTAGCTCTCCCACTTTCATTCTTCATCTATCCATACGAGACATAATTTGAAACCATCTGAAGCAACGATTTTATTCTATGCAGCAGGATGTTATTTTTCGGTATGTTTCACCCTTTTCACTGCCCAAGGATTTGAAATCGACTAGGAGTTCCCTAGTGCCTTTGTCCCGTTCGAACTTCATTTTAATGCTTTATAATCCGATGGATCTTTATCGCTGATTGTTTTCGGGTCTTGATCGACACAGCGCAGTATGAAATTAGACTTCGATATACCAGAGCCTCATTCGATCTCAGGATTTCGGGTATCTTTGCCTCCCGAGCACTGACATTGCCAAAAGCCTGTGTGTGTAGCCCGTTCGTACTTTCTCTTGTCGATTATGGCTACTCTGTTTTTCTGGTAGTAGGTCTCCCACGTTTCTTCGTCTCTTCTATCGCTACATACGAGACAGAAGTTGAACTGACCTTGATCCTACCAATCAGTAGTCGCTAGTGATATACATGGGCTTCCAAAATTACCGATTGGCTTCGTTGTAGCTCTCCCACTTTCATTCTTCATCTATCCATACGAGACATAATTTAAAAACCATCTGAAGCAACGATTTTATTCTATGCAGCAGGATGTTATTTTTCGGTATATTTCACCCTTTTCACTGCCCAAGGATTTGAAATCGACTAGGAGTTCCGTAGTGCCTTTGTCACGTTCGAACTTCATTTTAATGCTTTATAATCCGATGGATCTTTATCGCTGATTGTTTTCGGGTCTTGATCGACATAGCGCAGTATGAAATTAGACTTCGATATACCAGAGCCTCATTCGATCTCAGGATTTCGGGTATCTTTGCCTCCCTCTACTCTCTCGATCTCATCATCTTCATTGCCAAAAGCCTGTGTGAATAGCCCCGTTCCTACTTTCTCACCCTATTTAGGTGTTTAGGTGTTTCTTATTCCGAAGGAATTACTTATAGCTGATTGATTTCGGGTCTTGAAAAATCGAAATCACTACATTTAGGTATTTTCTAACCCGAAGAAAGTCTCTATCGCTGGTTGATTTCGGATTTTGGTCTTAAAAACGCATGTCTTCGATAATTCCTATGAACTTTCGATGCGACTTTTTATCCAGAGCCTCTTTGGACATAGCTTATACTTTCCTCGGAGCACACACACCTGACCTTTTTTAACCTTCGTAAATTTTTGACTCTCGAGCACTGACAAATACTGTTCAACTCTCGAGCTTTGAAGGGAATTTCGATTCTTTGGGAACAACTTCAACTAAGAGTTCTCTCGTGCCCTTGTCGGAGTAGACTGAAGAAATCGAAATCACCACATTTAGGTCTTTTCTAATCCGAAGAAACTAGTCTCCGATACTTCCTATGAGCTTTCGATATACCTTCCAGACCAGAGCCTTTTTAGACTTAGCTTATACTTTCTTCGGATCACTCTCTCCTAACCTCTTGTTGATTGCCTTTCGAGCATGTAGATTCCACTTATGCTTTTCCTCTCTCGAGCTTATCCTCATCATTTGTTTTTTTTTCGGAACAGCTTCGTCTAAGAGTTTTCTGGTTCCCTTGTAGGAGTACCCTCGTTCGTATTTCCTCATGACTTTTAAGTATTTCTTATTCCGAATTACTGGTCTGCTGGAGAATGAAGAAATCGAAATGACGATATTTAGGTCTTTTCAGGAGACTTCAGAACTAGTGGTTCCTAAATTACCTTTTGCAAGTAATCTCGTTGGCGGCTGGTGGCTGATTGCCTCAGAAAAACTGACTTGTGCTGTTCTTTTCTCCAACTTATCCTCCTAATTGCCACTGAAATCGTCGAGTTCCCTTATGAGTGTAGTACAGGTTTTCCATCCCCATGACATTTAGGTGCTTTCTAATCTGACAAAAATTCTTATCGCTGATTGATTTCGAGGGAGAACAAATTGGTCTTCGATATGCCTTCCTGTCCGAGGGTGAGACTTTGATAACCGATGTATGAACGTCATATTCTTCATCTGTCATAGGAATATCGTTCCATATCCCCTCATGGTAATACCTAAGACAGACTTAATGCGGTGGATAGTATACCAGACTACAAGCCAGATTCGAATCCCTGCGGAGGAGAACAAATTTATTTGAAATTTCGTTTCTAATAAATCCAAAGCCACCTGCTATTCTAATAACTAAACTCGGCATCAAACCATGAGGGGGATAAGGCGCCATTCAGAGGAAAATGGCAACACTAAATAAGTAAATACCCATACCACTGCTCAAGGAGACATTGTTTCTAGACACCAATAGATGGCAGCCCCATCACCAAGGACGGGCTACAACAGACCAATCATGCACATTGATGGACTAAAAATAAAGGAATATCGAAACTGACTGCTTTATGGAGTAGAAAAAATAGAAGTCGAATCGTTTTAATACAGTCTGTATCACAATCAACCTACACAAGATATGATAACGCCATCCAGAGGCAAAAGGCAACAAGCGAGGACCCCAACCACTGCAAAACGTTTCCACGACAGAGGGGTCTACGATCCGAAACGACCCGAGTTATACTCGGCCAACGTCTGTCACCTCAGCCCATTGTGTAGAAGCAATAGGGCTGCTACAACAACAACGACCACTGCAAAAATTTAAGCAGGCATTGTTTCTAGGCAATAATAGATGACTGCCCGATCACCAAGGGCAGGCTACAGCATCTAGGTACTAGGTCGGGTAATGCGCTAGCATTGGGAGTCAACCTTCAGTTTCAGAGTACTGATTATTTTATGAGCGCCAATGTTCCCCACATCTAACAATGGATGGATCCGATAGTATACAACAATCCGCACAGGCCATTCTATTAATATTCTGCACCTTGGTCTTTGAAAATTATATTTTCTAACGCATTTGTTTCTCTTTTTTCAGATCCTCGAAGCCAAAACCGTCTGTGCGATATTCAAGGACAACCTAACCCTGTGCAATGAAGTTACCGACAAAGTCGTCCAACACTTTGTACATTGCATTGAAATCCATGGTCGTCATGTTGTGTATCTGCAATTCCTACAGACCATTGTCAAGGCTGAGAATCAATTTATACGCAAATGCCAGGATATGGTTATGCAGGAACTGATCAATGCCGGCGAAGAAGTTTTGGTATTCTACAATGATAAATCATCGTTCAATCAGCTGGTGCACATGATGCAGACGCAAAAGACTCCACTGTCGGATGATAGTCCCTTGAAGTATCATGTAGAATTGGTAAAACTTTTGGCCTGCTGTACCATGGGTAAAAATTTGTACACGGAAATCAAATGCAATAACCTGTTGTCCTTGGATGATATTGTGGCGGTTATCTGTCATCCGGCTTGCATACCGGAGGTCAAGGAGGCTTATGTCGATTTTCTGAATCATTGTTATATCGATACAGAGGTTGAGATGAAGGAGATCTATTCATCGGGTCACATGTGGAATTTGTTCGAAAAAAGTTTTATGGTGGACATTAATTTGCTGATCAATACGGGGATCAATGCGGATAAGACCCTCATCAATTATGTGCTCAATGGAGTCTGCACCATACTGGCCAGCTTTTTCAGTAGCCCCTTTTCCGATCAGAGCACCATTGTACAGTCCCGACAAATGATATTCGTACAATTACTGCAAGTCTGTTATCGTTTATCTCAATGCAAATGGTTGAGTCTGGCTGATCGCTTTAATGTCGAAAATTGTATACGTACTTTGGCTGAGTCGGCAAAGACACGCAGCATCGCCATACCGCTCGACTTGGAACAGCAGGTGGTGACCATGTCAAGTAAAACGGCTCTGCTCACCAGGCAGACGACAAAATGGCTATTGGCCTCGAAACAGCCAAAATATGAGACACAGCATTCGGCCAATTTAATGCGATTAGACAGGTCCATTATCGAGGGCTTGCAGGATATTGTCTCACTGCTGGAGGATCAATTGAAACCAGTAGTGGAAGCAGAATTGTCACTGTTGGTCGATATTCTGTACAGATCGGAATTGTTGTTCCCGCAGGGAACGGAGGCACGAAAAAGATGTGAGTCAGGTGGCTTTATCCGGAAGCTGATCAAGCATACGGAGAAGTTGTTGGAGGAAAAGGAGGAGAAATTATGTGTGAAGGTATTGAAGACGTTGAGGGAAATGATGGCCATAGATGTGAATTATGGTGAGAAGGGAGATGCCTTGAGGAGTACCCTGCTGAAACGATATTTCGATATAAAGCCATCGAATACTTCGAGAACCCCAGTGGAACCAAAGGGGGATATTTTGTCGTTGGCTCAGGATAGTCAAAAGCAACATTTGAATTTGGTCACCCATGGACCGGGAGCGAAATATTTACAAAGGGCCGAGAAAACGCTGCATGAAGTACAAAATCACTTGGATCGAGAAGGAGCCTCAGATTTGGTTATCGAATTGGTTATTAAGTCGGTACACTCCCCCTCAATTTTTGTAGAGGCCATTGAGTTGGGTATTGCCTTGCTGGAGGGTGGCAATCCAATTATCCAGAAGGGGATGTACACGAAATTCCTGAGCGGTGATCTAAATCAGGCTTTCTTCAAGGTCTTCTTTGATAAAATGAAAGATGCCCAACAGGAGATCAAATCCACGGTCACCGTGAATACTTCGGATATTGCGGCGAAGGCCCATGAAAGTAAACAGGATGTTAATTTGGAATTGGATAAAATTTCCCGGAAGCATGGAGTGAAAACTAATGGTGTCGTGATCACGGATGAACTGCGGAAGGAGCTGCACAATGCCGGATTGGCCACGGCCAGGGCATTTAGTAATGCACGGAATCTACATGCAGGAGAGGATTCGAATTCTCTTAACATCAACAGTCCCTTTGATGAAATTCTCGCGGAGAAATTGGAAAAACACAAGGATAACAAGGAAGATCGGAATAAATTATCGAATAAGGTCTTGGTTATGCAACCTATACTCCGGTTCATGCAGCTGCTTTGTGAAAATCACAATCCTGACCTGCAGAATTTGCTTAGGAATCAAAACAACAAAACCAATTATAATCTTGTTTCGGAAACCCTTATGTTTTTGGATTGTATCTGCGGTTCGACAACGGGAGGTCTTGGCCTCTTGGGTCTCTATATCAACGAAAATAATGTGGCTTTGATTAATCAGACCCTGGAAACCCTCACCGAATATTGTCAAGGTCCTTGTCACGAGAATCAAAATTGTATTGCCACCCATGAATCGAATGGTTTGGATATTATCACCGCGTTGATTCTGAATAACATTAATCCATTGGGAGAAAATCGTATGGATTTGGTATTGGAATTGAAAAATAATGCTTCGAAGCTATTGCTGGCCATAATGGAGTCACGAGGTGATGGTGAAAATGCCGAGAGGATTTTATATAACATGAACCCCAAACAATTGGTTGATGTGGCCTGTAAGGCATATCATCAGGAAGAAATGATTGACGATCATGATGGGGATGAAGATGGGGTGGGGCCGGAACATGATGACGATGATGATGTATCGGTAAGTCCACGCGAGGTGGGTCATAACATTTACATTTTATGTCATCAATTGGCCCAACACAACAAGGAATTGGCCAGTTTGCTAAAGGTTTCCGATGATCCGCAATCGCCAAACTATGATGCCAAAATGAGTCAGGCATTAATGTATTATGCCACACATACTGCGCAAATTGAAGTAAGTACTACAAAACACCTCTATATTCCTATACATCTAACCTACCTACCACATCGCTTTCTTTCTCACACTTTACTCCTATCTCCCTACTTCCTGAAAAATATTCTATAACAAATATGCCACTATTCTATCACTAACATACACCTTCCTCTGCATCTCCTACTACCACTCTACCTCCTATAACCTCCTCTAATACTAATCTAATACCTGGTCAAAATTTCTCTGCTGCCGATCTGATATCTCATCTAAACTCCTCTACAACTTCACTCTTTCCTCCCTCGCTCATTCAATTGATGCTCCTTCCCTTCCTCCATCCTCCTTATCTCTTTACATTCCTTTTCAAACTTCTCTTTTTTTGGGCAAATACATTGTCCCTGCCTTCCATCCTCCCCCTTTTCCTATCCTTCCACCATCCACCCTATCTATTTCTGACAATTTTTCACCTTCTCTTTATCTCTTGCAGATCGTTCGCCATGACCGCACCCTCGAACAAATTGTCTTTCCCATACCGGAAATCTGTGAATATCTGACCACCGATACAAAAATGAAAATATTCCAAACCGCCGAACGTGATGATCAGGGCTCGAAGGTGGCCGATTTCTTTGACAAGGCTGAGGAAATGTTTAACGAAATGAAATGGCAAAAGAAACTGAGAGGTTAGATGGAGAACAGATTTAAAAATTATCAGAATTATTTAAATTGTTTTTGTATAATTACAGGTCAACCTTTCCTATTTTGGGTTAGCAGTTATATGTCACTCTGGAGTAATATATTATTTAATTGCGTTGTTGTTATAAATATAATTGTTGCATTTTTCTATCCCTTCGATAACACTGTGCCTGGTAAGTAGCGAACAAAATTAAACTAACCTCAAACCAACAATTTCAAAAACTTATCGAAAATCCAATGGAACTCGTACCTGAGTAAAGTAGAATTAGAACTCTCTTAGTGTGTTTCTCTATCTTGCTTTTCCTCGTTAATTTGGGGCCAATGATTGTTCCGAGACCTTTCAATCCTAGTATGTCATAACATGGACCTATATCCAAAATATTATGGAGTTCTTGGATAAGTATAAAATGATATTAGACCTGGCTAAGTGCGCTCCTCCACATTCCTTTTCTTCGTTAATTTTTGATCAAGGATTGTTCCGATGTATTTGACAACTAATGTCACTCCATTCAAAGTAGGTAATCGGATGTTTGGGATTTTACGTTTTCTAACAAAGGGTATAATTTCTGTCTTCTTGGGGTTGACCCCAAGACCATTTACTTTGGCTTATTTTGACAGCTGAAGCTGAAGCACCCTGCATTATATCGGATATGGTTGCCAGAAATTTACAAGGCTACATCATCGGCATAGATTACAACCTTCTCGAACAGTGTAGATAATATCCCTTTCTATCTGCCCTGGACTTCCTTTATCTTCAAATAATGAAACTTTACCAGGATTTCATTTATCACCATGAGCCACAACGGATGAGAGATCTTACCAGTCCATCGACACAACTTGCTTGGGTGCTATCGTCGGGAACACCCCTGTGATAGTCTTATGGGCAGGACTCCCCCGCCAGGCACGTCAGGAAAGATCTTCATGATCTAGAGAGAGATGTCCAAAGGTATAAGGGTGAACCCCTAGATCATGAAGCCTATCAAGCAGGTCTGAAGACACGTTGCATCTCTTCCAAGACATGTTGCACCTCTTCAACTGCATAGCTATGCCGACTCATCTATCGCCGAGGAAAGATCTTCATGATCTAGAGAGAGATGTCCAAAGGTATAAGGGTGAACC
Source organism: Musca vetustissima (assembly GCF_032173495.1). Taxonomy (NCBI): domain Eukaryota; kingdom Metazoa; phylum Arthropoda; class Insecta; order Diptera; family Muscidae; genus Musca; species Musca vetustissima. The sequence goes on from NW_026882453.1 coordinate 27,625, forward strand.
CCTAGATCATGAAGCCTATCAAGCAGGTCTGAATGGTATTCACACGGACGCAGTCGCTTAGGCAGTAGAGAAATATCGTGTGAATACCATGATCGGAGACCACACCCCATCCATCGCAGCAGAGGAGAAGCAGCTGCCAAGACAAACATATTGGGAAAGAATTGACGGCTCGATACATAACACATGTCCTGCATGTGGACTAGGACCCCAAGACACGTTGCACCTCTTCAACTGCCCAGCTAAGCCGACTCATCTATCGCCGAATTCACTATGGACGCAACCCGTTCAAGTTGCAACTTTCTTGAATTTGGAGCTAGAAAAAGTTGAAAAGTAGAAGAAGTCAATGAATGATACACCACATGTATTCCGTTGCAACAACAACAACGGAGGAGAGCGTACCACTTCTTGTGGTGTTCATCTGCTGACAGATTTTCATATGTACTCTCTCCAATTTACATAGTAATGAATCTACCTATCAGCGTTAACCATCCTATATATTAGAGTTGAGCGGACACCAGAACATTCGAGTACACAGTAGATAGATTCCATGTTCACATTGTTGAAGGTTCCTTCAATATCAAAGAACAGAGCCTAGATGAACCTGGAGTTATCGATATTCCTCCCAATGTGTTCGATCACCTCATGTAGGACAGTATCTATTGATATGTCTTTGATATAAGTGTATTGGGATTTGCTGATATCGAAGGAATTTCTAATATCGAGGACCAATAATCTTTATAGTGTCTTAAGTAAAAAGGAAGAAAAACTGATCGGTCTATAGTCAATTAGTAGGGTGTGACTCGGCTTCACAGCTTTTGAGATGAAGGTCGCGTTTTTTTTCATAGACTAAGCACAGGCAGGTCCTGAAAATTCTTTATAGTGTGACTCAAAATTCCCTGATCCGCACAATGCTTTTTAACGTCCCCGGCCGTTTTGAATGACCGACATCTGAAGACGATGCTTTAGTACTGAATTTATCCCGAAATGTAATGCTCGTCGATGTACAGCCCCTTCTACATATCCTAAGATTATATTATAATATAAAATTAGCCAATAATGGACTCACACCGTATGTGTTAGTGTTACTGCTAATGTACATCACGCCCCAGGACCAGTAAACCAATGCCTCATCTTCTCCAAATGTTTGTAAAACCTTCACTCCTGTTGGGTCAGGAGCCTCGTACATTTGTTCTTAAATAGGTATATTTCTTCAAAAGTTTCAGGAGCAAATTTTACGAAAAGATCGTCGTTCTTTTTTGAATGGTTTGAGAATTCTCCAGCCACAGATTCGAAGACCGACACTCTGTCATCTCAACCAACTTTAGGTTTTTTTCAGGTGCTAAAATCCAAACCGAAGTCAACCTCTTTCTCAACCAACTTCAGCGTTTTTCCAGTCGAAATTTCCGATGATAAACATCGTCAATCAGAATGAGTTTGTTAGCGATCGACTGAGATCCAATGATCTTCACTGGTGCATCAATGCATTGGGATCAAATCTGTAAGGTCTACAAGAGTCCCTGGTTGAGTAGCATCGTTGCTATACATGGGTTTCGATCTCCGGGGCCCTTGCTTACAGTAGATGGTTTGGCTTTTGTCTCTTCCTTACCATTCCTGGCTGGCATCTTCGTCGGCGTAACCGATGCAAAGCAGCTTCTCAGCTGCGAGGGTCTCTTCGCGAAAGGTTACTGCTCATCCGTAGACCATATCCTCTTCACAGCCACAAGTTGTGTTAGAGGTTTGATCCCCAGCGTAGCATTCGCCAATTTGAGTGCTAGTTTGGTCTTGTTCAACAGTTCTAGGTTTTGGTCGTACACCGAGTAAGCGACTGCGTAGGTCATTTCGAGGTTGATTGCTGCTCATCGAAAGACCGCATCATCTTCACAATTACTAGTCGTGTTTGAGGTTTCATCCCCATCGTTGCAATAGATATTCAAGTCGAAGTTGCTGTCGCCAGCACTTCCTGCTTCGCCACAATAACTGATAGATTTTATTTGGTGAGTTGTTTTTGTTGCTTGGATGGGGGTTGCGTCGCAGCCACCTTTCTGGAAATCTTTTTACAGGTTCTTCTTCTAGCCGACTTAGATATTCCCTTGCCTTCATTCGCAGTGGATGATGGTGCAATTGATTTTACACTCGAAGATGCAGATTGATCTGAGATTTCTGACTTAATTTTCTCTGTCGTGTTTGGACCACCAGAGTTTTCTCCTCCGTGGGTGGATTATCATTAGCAACCTCTACACGCCACCTCGAATTTCTTTCGATCGAGAACACACTTGCAATACCATTTGAATAGTTCGTTGAGAACTTCGTAATAAATTTGTGGTTTCCCATAATCTGAAGGATTTTTTATGGTAATCGACTCATGTCCCTCTCGATGAAGAAGTTAACAGCTTCTGGTATATCTTTTTGTTAGATGCTTTCTCGACATTTACAAATTTTGCTTCAATGGCATTTTGGCTCGGAATCACCGGCTTGCCAATTGCCGTCTTAGATTTGATGTTTTCATTTCCGCCAAGATTGACATCCACTCCCACGCCATTGATGATTCGCCTTGAGTTGAAGGAATCTTCTGGATCACTGAGGGTAACCCTGTGGTATTCATAGTGTTACCCTCATTCCTCAAGGATGATTTTGACCATGATTGCATTCAGACATTCAATCTGCATCCGTTCAGCGCTGCGGCAACTGCATCAATATAAATGCTATTCAGACCTGCTCGATAGGCAACTTGATCTAGATCATGCAGATCCTTCCTGACGCGCCATCATATGGTCTTATCCACCATATGATGGTTGTGATGATTGTTCCTGAAGCACCCGAACAGGTACTGCAACGAAAGCATATTGCTATGATGAAGGATCTTCGTTTTTTATGAAGATGGTCCACTTGTGTCATGAAAAGGCACCGTGTTGCAGTCCTCAGGGCGGCGTTCTGACAGGTCTGAATACTTCTCCATTGCGTATAACTAGTGTTGCAGTCCACACTGGAACCGCATAGCTTGCCACACACCGATCTATCGCTTTGTAAAACGGTCAAAAGCAAGCGAATTGAGGACCTTGTTCCTACTTGTCAACTTAGGGTGGTCATATTTGAAAAAAAGGTGATCTAATATCTAGAAATTTATTAGTGGCGCCAATCTCGCCTTGTCTCTCTTGGGATTATAGGCACATGATCATATCCTCCGAAACTCTTCTCCAACATCCGCTAACTGTCCGCGACTGCTTATTTTGGTTCGCAGCTACCCACTGAATGTTATTGATCTTTTCACTATTCACAACCTGAATTTGTCTGATATTTCCATACAATCTGGTGATTATCCCTTGTAACTCTAAACCTAGCTCCTAGGTCATTCATCGCACTTTAAAAATTATTAAAGAAAAAATCCTTAAAATTTTGTTCAAGAAATTTTTCGATTTTTAACCTAACCTCAAATGTTTTTATTTCCCTTTTTACAGAACTAAGCTCTCATATTTCATTACTCTTTTGGGCCATAATGATATTTTCGCTAGTTATAGTGGTAACATTACCGCGAGAATCGGGTATACGAACGTTAATCGGGTCAATAATATTACGATCGATATTTTTGCTGGGGCCAGAATCAACGTTATGCCTGCTGGGGGTAGTAACGGTAAGTACTTTTATTTTTTTTCCTAAATTTCCCATTAATAAAATCCTTTTTCCGATCTTTTCCCCTAGGTAACACTGAAAAGTGTCCACATAATAAGTATAATGGGCAACAAGGGTACACTGGAGAAACATTTCCTGAAAATTATAACAGATTTTCAACTGTTATACCACTGTATCTATATGTTCTTTTGTTTTTGCGGTCTGATATTTCATCCGTTTTTCTATTCGTTGTTGGTGAGTCGAAATTTCAAATTTTATTTTTTGGGAATTTGGATTAATAGTTTGTATCCTTGCAGCTCTTCGATGTGGTTTACCGCGAGGAGACCCTGGTGAATGTCATTCGATCGGTAACGCGTAATGGCCGCTCAATTGTCTTGACCGCTGTTTTAGCCTTGATATTAGTTTATCTGTTCTCCATAATTGGTTATATGTTCTTCCGTGATGATTTCCTGCTCGAGGTGGATGTGGAAAATGTTGAAAATGGTAAAATCGGAATATTTATTTTCAAAATGTCAGTATTTCATATTTTTGTTGTTGAAAATTGGTAGTGTTGGAATCTGCAACCCTTTCGGTTAGTCCTGACAACACCTGTTCCTCTGCCGACAGCATGGAGAAGCCCAAGTTAATTACCACCAGTGATGGCGAAGTTAAAGAACGCTCCTGCGATTCCTTGGTTATGTGCATTGTAACTACCCTCAATCAGGGCCTGAGGAATGGTGGCGGCATTGGTGACATTTTGAGGGCGCCATCTAGTAAGGTAAGCAGAACTAAAACAATTTCAAAACCTATTTTTTATTCGAGATTGTAGGACCCTTGGAAACTAAAGTTAAAAAAGTATTCTTCTTTAAAAAATCCACGCCTTGTGGTAGCCTAGAAAAAATATTCTTTAAAAAATCCACGCCTTGTGGTAGCCTAGAAAAAATATTCTTTAAAAAATCCACGCCTTGTGGTAGCCTAGAAAAAATATTCTTAAAAAAATCCACGCCTTGTGGTAGCCTAGAAAAAATATTCTTTAAAAAATCCACGCCTTGTGGTAGCCTAGAAAAAATATTCTTTAAAAAATCCACGCCTTGTGGTAGCCTAGAAAAAATATTCTTTAAAAAATCCACGCCTTGTGGTAGCCTAGAAAAAATATTCTTTAAAAAATCCACGCCTTGTGGTAGCCTAGAAAAAATATTCTTTAAAAAATCCACGCCTTGTGGTAGCCTAGAAAAAATATTCTTTAAAAAATCCACGCCTTGTGGTAGCCTAGAAAAAATATTCTTTAAAAAATCCACGCCTTGTGGTAGCCTAGAAAAAATATTCTTTAAAAAATCCACGCCTTGTGGTAGCCTAGAAAAAATATTCTTTAAAAAATCCACGCCTTGTGGTAGCCTAGAAAAAATATTCTTTAAAAAATCCACGCCTTGTGGTAGCCTAGAAAAAATATTCTTTAAAAAATCCACGCCTTGTTGTAGCCTAGAAAAAATATTCTTTACTAACTAATAATTCCCCTTCCCTTTCTTCCATTTCCAGGAGGGCCTCTTCGCTGCCCGCGTCATCTACGATCTGCTGTTCTTCTTCATTGTCATCATTATTGTGTTGAATCTGATTTTCGGTGTAATTATCGATACCTTTGCCGATCTGAGAAGTGAAAAGCAACAAAAGGAATTGATTCTGAAGAACACCTGTTTCATTTGCGGCCTCAATCGTTCGGCATTCGATAATAAAACTGTCAGCTTTGAGGAACACATAAAATCGGAACATAATATGTGGCATTATCTCTACTTCATCGTACTCGTGAAGGTAAAAGATCCGACGGAATTCACCGGCCCTGAAAGTTATGTTTATGCAATGGTTAAGGCTGGCATTCTCGATTGGTTCCCACGTCTGAGGGCGATGTCTTTGGCGGCGGTTGATGCTGATGGAGAACAAATTGAGTTGCGTAGCATGCAGGCTCAACTTTTGGAGACACAAATGTTGATCACCAATTTGTCACAACAGCTCCACGAACTTAAGGATCACATGACGGAACAGAGGAAACAGAAACAGCGCTTGGGTCTGCTGAATACCACGGCTAGCAGTTTTATGGCGGGTTATCAATTTCAGTAAAGAGGGAAAATGTAATGGATTTGACACAGAGGAATTGAAAAAATAGATGTATGCCCCTGACGAAGTAGTGAAGGGGTTCCATTAACGATTTCTACATTGTAAAGCGGTTTCTTATTTTTTTTAGATTTTATTTTATGGACAATTTTTTTAATTTTAATTTTTTTGCAAATAACGTATTTATTTTATAAAGTAAATGATTTTTTTTTAATATATAATATAAATAGATTAAGATTTTGTGGAGCATTTCGCTATGTCGAACGAATGGTTATTGTCGGTATCAAATCCCATTTAACAGGACAATCATAAAGCAATCGTTATCAGTTCTGATTAAAATAAACCCTCACTGTAAAATATTTTCAAAATTAAGACCTTGTAGCCAAAATGGGCTAAATAAAATGCTTTGACAGTAGACTTGAGAAACATCTGATCATTTGACATCTCAGTAGCGAACCAGCTGGTCTCACTGATCGACCTTACAATTTGGACATTTTCGTTGTGATCCAGGCCTTTTAACAAGGTCACCCAGTAAGATCAGCTGGTTCGCTACTGAGATGTCAAATGATCTGCTGTTTCTCAAGTCTACTGTCAAAGTATTTTATTATGAATAGAATTTACAGTATCAATACCTATTAATAGGGCTTTCCAATAATATTGCTATCTATTATTGGCTACAGATTGTGTAAACGTCCAAGCTTGTTAATAAATGTAGAGGAAAAAAATCTAATTTTAATTTCCTGAGTCACCCAGTGAGATCAGCTGTTTTTCAAGTTTGCTGCCGAAATACTTTATTGTGAATGAAATCAAGACCTATTGATCAGTTCGTCCTCGGACGGCTCACAAGAAAGACGTGACCTAAAAAAGTTTAAATGAGTATTATACGCCCACGGGCTTAAAAATAGATTTTTACAAAATGGCGGTTGTTAAGCGTTCGCTTAACTAACACGTGTGTTTTTAAATACGGATAACCTATAAAGTCCGAGTCGTTCAATAGAATACAAACAGCTGCGCATGTAATTTTTAGATTTCGTAAATTTAGTAACAAAAGAAGATGCTTCCCGCAACTATGTGACTCCTTCTCAGTAGAAGAGTTCACTGATACACAAGGCTTAGAAAGTCTGAACATTGTGGTCAAATTCTTAAAGAAGATCGAAGTCAACCTGTAAAACACAAACCACCATCTATGGATAAAGTCAAATTTGTAGCATAAGCTACACATGGAGACATGGCTCTGAACATTCTAACACCAAATAGGACGTGAGCCAAGGAGGAGAGGAGTTAATTGGAAAAAAAGACCTATTGATAAGGTCGCCCAGGAAGATCAACTACTTTTGAAGTTTTTTTTAGGAATACTTGACATTATGAAAACCGAAGTTCTTGTTGTTATGTCGTTATGTGGATGATAAGCAGCTGATCATCACGAACAACCTTATTAATATGCCTTGTTTCGAACAAAATAGTAGATAAATATTTAATCCTGAAATAGTTTACGCTTCGCCTCATGGGTGGCATTGCTAATTGGTCTTGGTTGGGGTTTTCAAATTAAATGGGCCAATATATATTAATAAGTCCACCCAACAAGCTAAAATCAGCTGTTTTTCTCAACTCGAATGTCAATTCACAATAATGGATTTTGACAACAAACTTGAGAAGCAGCTGGACTCTCTGGATGACTTTATCAATAGGCATTGGAAATGGACAAAGGTCAGCCAGAAACAAATTAAATATCGAACAGAAAAACCAGATGATTTTACCCGTGCTGTCAAAATGTTATCTATTTTGAATTAATCGTATGAAAAAAAATTTACAGTATGCGGTTATAGGGATGTAACTTACGTTTTCATAGTGCGAAGTCAATTCACAACAACGGATTTAGGCAAGATCTATTAATAAGGTCACCCAGCTAGCGAGATTAATCGTATGAAAAAATGTACACTATGCGGTTATAGGGATGTAACTTACGTTTTCATAGTTCGAAGTCAATTCACAACAACGGATTTAGACAAGATCTATTAATAAGGTCACCGAACTAGCGAGAGTCTGCTGGGTTTCCTCAAGTCTAATGTCAATAATGTGAACTTTGTTTACGTTTTTATAATGGAAATCAATTCACAATAATGGAAAAAAAAGAAACTTGAGATGCAGCTGATATTCCTGTTCGACCTTATAAAACAGGCAATGGACAAAGTATTCATTCGTCATTGTGAATATATCGGCAATGTTTCTTTTGTAGGGATACGTAAATCGAATTCTGGACAAAGCCCATGTCTTAAGAATTAAATAGATCGTGGGTATACGGAGCTCTTATATTATTCTAATTCAGAGGTCAGACATTGATGGTTTCATAATAGAAGCAAACGACAGGTACCGTCAGAATTCACAATTCCCAATTTTTTTTATAATAGGGGTGAATGGGTTCATTGTCTTCACTAAAAATAGTCTATTTTCTCCTAAAAATTCGTGGTTTTTGACCAGTTTGTCCTCTGTTTGACGTTGAGCAATGAATGGAACTAAAAAAAGAATAAGCCCGTAAGGAATTCTATTCTCTAGGAAAACCACATTCTCGAGAATAAAATTCACCGATCTCGAATAACTCTAAGGGAAAATCTATGCCAATTTTTTTGTCCGCCTTGAAATTCAAAGAGCTTTTTTAAAGTGTGTTGATGATGATCCTTGAATGATTGACTGGGAACGGAAATGAAACTGATGAACGAGTAATATTTGAAATAATCACCCTTGTTATGCAGATTTTGAGAAAGGTGTATTTCCTCCTCAAAAAATATTGAATTCACATTTTCCAAAATTTCTATACTAGTGGTGAATTTTATAAAATAAATTAAAGTAATCTCTTGAAAAATTTAAATTTCTTTTTGTGATCCCTCCTCTCTCATCTGAAATCCCTATTACAAAATGTGACAATTTGTTTTTAGCAGAATCTTCAGTGTCTGACCTACAGATTTCAGTTCTTGATTATAAAATAACAATTTTTTAATGAACATACACATAAATATATTTTCATATTTCTAAATAACAAATTGTGATCTATATTATTGTTAATCATTTTTTTAATAGTAATTTAAATGAATCTTATCTAACCTCAAAATGTGTTTTTGCAACGTAGTACTTTAAATTTAACTACTTTTTAACAACAATATTTTTAAAATAATGATTCCTTTTCCAATCGATAAAACTTTAAGTGGAAGATCAATGGAGACAGTGACGTGATTAGTGACGGCATGACATGGTTGCATATAGTAGGGATATGTAAATCGATTTTCGACTTTTTCAGTTCGAAATGCCTCGAAGTCGATCTTTGATAATGGAAAATGGCGAATTTTGATAATAAATTATTTTTGTTTTTTAATTTCCAGCGTAAATGTATTATGTGTCGATTAAATAGAAGAAAGTAGATGTTCAAAATATTTCTGTAAAATTTAAATTATTGATATCTTTAATCCGGTTTTTTTTCATGGCTATTGGTCTTCCATAATTATACTCTCTTTTCTATCTCTCTCCACCACTGTTTCTTTTATTTTAATTTAATAAAAAATATATAACATTAAAAAAAACAACTGTTATACTAAACTATCATTTATTAATAATTATTTTTAAATTTTAGTTAAAAAATATATATTTTTAAAAAAACAAAAATAAAAAACAATCGAAGGCATATTTACAAAAAAGAAAAAAAAAGAAAAATAATTTAAACAAAATCTTTATTAAATGTAAGTTATATACTACTATTTTCAATTAATATATATGCAAACCTAAAAGTTCACAAAACTTTAAACATGATTAAAAAATGTATACAAATAAATGAGCACTTTATTGCAATCGATTTCAATAAAAATGTAAAAATAAAAAATAAATAACCTTTTGGAGATTCATTTTAAAAGTAACAAGAGAAAAAACGTTAAGTTGGGCCGGGCCGAACTTTGGATACCCTCCACCATAGATATACTGACAGGTACTAGAAATGAAAATATAGGGAACATACCAAAAATGGGTTATGTAAACCATAATACAAATTTCAGAAAATTTTAATGGATAATTATACCCCCAGCCTTATGGCTAATGAGGGTGTATACACATTAATACGGTGAAATATTGGTTCTAGACCCCATCCGTTTCAGAAAGATTAGATTTCATCCAAACTTTGCCCATATTATTATTTCTTCCAAACCTAGTTCAAATTCGAAGGTGGGGAATTTCGGTTCACTCCTTCTGGAACCTCCACACAGGGGCTAGATCTAAATGCGGCTATAGTTCATTATCGAACCTTACGTTCTAATTTTTAATATAGCTATTCTCCGCAGGTGAAATGATTACAACAGAGTCTTAGAACCGAATTCAAATCGCGGAACAAATCAGATAACTATTTTAATATAAAAAAGGGGGTTATATGGGGACTACCCCAAAATGGGGGCGAATATTAATAATTTTTGGTAGGGAGATACCATATACGACTACAAAATACCAAATTGCAGCGAATTCGGTTGAAAAACGCGCTCAAGAACCCCAAAATACCGAAAATTTGGGGGTACCCTTATATGGGGGCTATCCGAAAATATGGACCTATATTCATAATATTTTGTGGAGATATTTTGTACCTATTAAGAACTCAAAATACTAAATTACAGCTAATTCGGCGGAAAAATACGAACAAAACCCCCAAAATACTGCGAATTAGGAGGTACCGTTATATGGGTGCTACCAGAAAAAGTGGACCTATATTTATAATTTTTTGCGGTGATATTAAGTACCCAATAAGAACCCAATGAAGCACATTTCAGCGAAATCGGTTGAAAAACCCGCTCAAGAACCCCAAAATACCGAAAATTTGGGGGTACCCTTATATGGGAGCTATGCCTAAACCTGGACCGATAAAGCCCATCTTCGAACTTGACCTGCCTGCAGACAAAGGACGACTCTATGCAAATTTGGGCGATCTATCTCCATTCGTTTAGACATGGCTATATCGCTATTTTACCCTGATCAAGAATATATACCCTTTATAGGGCCGGAAATGTATATTTCGATGTGCTACAAACGGAATGACAAAATTAATATACCTCCATACTATGGTGGAGGGTATAAAAATAACCACTGAGCGGAGCAGTATAGTCGGACGGGGTCGACCATATGATACCCTACACAACTTCCACGAAAATTTAACTTGGTATGGTTCTATATTCTGAGCTTGGGCAATGTTTCGCAATATTTGCACCCTCTAGACCGACTAGAGATCAACAAATATTACTAATATTCAGTACAGCCCTTCTAATTTTTTGCCGAGATTCCCTTCACTGTGGGTTGTGTTGTGATGTTTGGCTTTCAATTGTGTCCTATAGATCGACTCGAAAAAAACATAAAGAATTAAGTTTTCTTTCCATTTCATCCCATTTATATTATCTGATCACACCGAAAATTATAGGCGTTGCCCTTGACCATACCTGGATCCTCATGGAAAATTTCAAAGCGATCAGCGCTTTATTTTCGTCCTCTAGTGTGGTAATGGGTTAATAAATAATATATGAATACGTAAGCACCTGTAAATATTTATGTGTAACTCCCACATCCGAGTTCATATCACAATATAATTGTTATCAATTTAAAGGTCAACCACTCCTACTGGTTGTACTATCAACTTCTGGGGTCTATGTCCTTCGGGGGTAAATATATACGCTATAGAATAAACATTTTTGTAATTTTTCACACAAATAGTCAGGGTCCATTTGACTCGCTAAATATTGATTGATATTTATCAAAACTGGCATGCTTATTTTTTTGGCCCGATCCCCTGCTCCATGAAAAAATTCGCAATGTATGGGCCTTGTGGAGCGAACAGAAAATCAGACAAAAATAAAGTGTTTGGTCCATTTCATCCCCTAAATATTAACCGATCTTTACAAAAAACAATGGAGATCTTCATTGGGCAGAATCTGTACTACATGCAAAATTTCGTGAAGATTGGCCCATAACTGTGGCCTGTATCGTGTTTACAAATATTAATGGACAGATGGACTTACACACATGTCTAGATCGACTCAGCTAGTCGGGATATGACGATCAGTATACTTAAAGGTGGGTCTAGGACCAATATTTCGGGGCATTACAAACTCTTGGGCTGCACAAGGCTATAATACACTGACAACATAGTTGTGTAGGGTATTTGAAGGTCATATTGAAATTTTATTTCAAAAAAGGGCTACTTCTGAAAGCCGTACTTGAAAAAAACACACTCGACATCATATGCCATGACAATTCTTCCTCTTGGGGCCACGTAAAAGCCAAAATCTATTTAAGACCTCAAATAAAAAAATCCATAGGCTATCGAGACATAGGGCAGCAACTTTGCAGTTAATTATGATACGGAGGTGGTGGGCGAATGGACCAATTTCTACCATTTCGGAACTTGATCGGACATTAAATTAGCTTAAAATTAGATTTATAATAATTAAAATGTTTAACCCTTTCTGATAAGTCCCATCTTCCAATAATATACAGGTTTGATTTAAAATATTACGTTGTGCAAACTTTGGTTTAGTCCATTGGCATGATTTATCGAATTAAAAATCGGCCTTAAAGTATGCTACAATTTTCTTTACAAACCAGCAGCCAATCTGAAAGAAGAAAAATTGCCGATTTTAACACATCATTTATTGTGGAATTTTTCATTTTCAGGTAATAGGTGCCCAGCACCGAACAGTAAGTATATTCCGGAACATCGCAGAATTCAAATGCAAATAACTCAGTGACTACTGAACCGATTTTTTTATCTCTTGCGCAAATGGTTCGAGGGAATTCTAAAGTTTTATTAAATATTGGCATACATATATAACCTTATGTTATATAAGAGAATATTAGCATTATATGAAAGTTCAAATATATTTAAAATATCGAAAATTGTTTGTTAAATATAACCAAAGTAGACATTACCTATATTATAGCCTAGACAGATCAATTTCAATATGGTAATGCTGTCGAAAATCAATGGATTGTTGTCAAATTTGTGGATCTTCGAAAAATATTCTTTAAAAAATCTTAAAAAAAAAATCCATGCCTTGAAAAAATATTCTTTAATAAATCCACGCCTATTCTATGCCTTGAAAAAATTATTCTTTAAAAAATCCACGCCTACTCCAGGTCTTGAAATAATATTCTTTAAAAATCCACGCCTTGTGGTAGCCTAGAAAAAAATATTTTTTAAAAATCCACGCCTTGTGGTAGCCTAAAAAAATATTCTTTAAAAAATCAACGCCTTGTGTTGGTCCATGAAAAAATATTCTTTAAAAAATCAACGCCTTGTGTTGGTCCATGAAAAAATATTCTTTAAAAAATCAACGCCTTGTATTGGTCCATGAAAAAATATTCTTTAAAAAATCCACGCCTTGTGTTGGTCCATGAAAAAATATTCTTTAAAAAATCCACGCCTTGTGGTAGCCTAGAAAAAATATTCTTTAAAAAATCCACGCCTTGTGGTAGCCTAGAAAAAAAATTCTTTAAAAAATCCACGCCTCAAAAAAATATTTTATATTTTTTCCTTCAAATATAAAACACATTTTTATTTTTTTGAGTTCATTTGTTTTTTTTTTATTTTATATATATCTTTTATCTTTTCAACGAAAACAAAATTATATCGACAATATCAATTTCTTATTTTTCTTATAACTTTTGTTTTCAGTGTTTTGTTTTTTAGTTTTTAGATTTGTTGTTTTTTTTTTTTTTCATTTTATAATAGCATCACAATACTCGAATCACTTATTATTTTTTTTTTATTAATTTTTTGTTTTGTAAGATGGGGGAGTAGTTTTTTTGTTTTTAGTTTTTTTAGGCCCGTAGTTTGTTTAGTTTCTTGGTTTGTTTGTTGTAGTACTTTGTTGTAGAAAAGATACAAAACAAAAAAATATACATTTTTTTACAAATGTGGTATAAAGTGTGAGTGTGTGGTAATTGTTGTTGTTTTTTTTTTGGCAAAGAATATAAGTAGATAAAATTTGAGGGACGATTTTTTTGTCTTCTAAAATAATATATATTTTCTAAAGGGTGGGGGGAGGGGTATATTTCAATACAATAATGTGTGTGGGGCAAGACTATATAAAAACATTTTTTTAAATAAAATTTTTTTGTTTTTTTTTAATTTAGAAAATAATTTAAGATGTTTTTTTTCAAAAAATAAAGGAAGTAAAACTAACTACTAAAAAAATGGAGCAAATTTTTCATTAAGCCTGGTAAAAAAAAGTTGTTTTACCAAAAACTAATTTTTTATTAATTAAAAATTTCTGTTTGTTATAAAAATATTTATTTTTTCGATTTTCTTTTACGAGACTTAATAAAAAATTTGCCAAAACAATTTTTGTTTGTTTTGAAAGTGTTAAATATTTTTTTTTGAAAAATTTTCAATTATAAATGGGAGTTTAAGCTTTAATTTTCAGTTCTACCAAAATTGTACAGGAAGGGAGGCAGATTTGTTTGTAATATTTTAAAGTAAAAATTGGAGGTCAATGTGTGGAGTTATTACCATAAATTTTATAATTTTAGTGTCTTTATATGCCATTTAAATAATCTGTGTAGGTTACCATTATTGACCCATATTGCCTTCCCCTTCCCCGAGAGTCCTTAACCTAACATACATACGCGTACACATTTCCATTAGCAAATATTTTTTCCATTTACATGCTATAGTTTTTTTTTAAAAAATTTTCGATAACTTCCTACAGTCCAAGACTTAGAAATTGTCTTTTTTGTCTTTTGTCTTTTTTTGTCTTTGTTGTTGTTCGTCATAAGCTTTAGATTTGAGAGTTTATCACATAATTAATTATTATTTGAAGAAATTACAAGTCTCCTATATTTCTAATTTTAACTTGATATGGCACTTAACCTAACTTCTTTTGTGTGTGTGTGTGTATGTACCCAACAATATTTTAATATTTAATAACATTATGTGTGAAAACAACAACAGAGGCTTGTAAAAACGAAAAAATGATTTTTTACAAAACAAAAATCCCCTTTATGGGAATTTTCTAAAATAATTTTAAAGTCGAAAAAAAAATAGTTTTTATATTCGAACTTTTAGTATTTTATATTGACATAAAAGTTTTCTTAAAAGGAAATTTGAAATTAGTTCAAAATATATTTTTTTAATTTTATTTTAAAAAACAAGATTGAAATTATTTTACATTGACATAAAAGTTTCCCTAATAGGAAATTTGAAATTAGTTCAAAATAATTTTGTTTGTTTTAATTTAAAAGTAATATTGAAGTTACCATTGAAAAAGAAATATTTTCCTAATTTCCTGCGTTTCATTTTTTTTTCTGAACCGATTTTCAACCATGAATTGGCATGAGAATTCCAATTATATTAATTTAAACGAATATTAATCGCGTGTTAAAAATTTTACATTATCAAATCAAAGAAATCGCAACAGAAGTTCGTTGCTCTCTGGTTTGCAATTTACTTCAATTTCCTAATGGGAAACTTCACAAATCCCTTTGCAATGAAAAATTCCTATTTTCAAAGCAATTTTTGCCGTTCTTGTATGATTTACCTCTATAAATGGCAATGACTCAATTGGAGGAAAGATCTAGAAGCTATAGAACTATACATTTACAAGATTTTCATTCATGTTTTCCAATTTTTTTCTGAAAATTAAAAAAAAATAATTTTAAAAATAAATAAAATTTATTTATGTTTTGTAGTTTCGTTTACATTTTTTGACATATCGCACTGACACAAGTGTTACATACAATTACAATTTTCTATGTGGTTTTTTGTTAAATTGTATTTGTTGTAATTCTGCAGTTACCTTGTATAATTGTACCATGATTCCGAATATAATAACATGTCTTCATCTCTTTTAAAAACAAAAAATCTCTCTATGGATAATTTTTAAATATTTTTAAAATTCTGAATTTTTTAGCAGTCTGTAAAAATATAAAGAATCTACTACTATTTACTAAGATAACGAATTTCCTTTATGATATCGAAGAAAATAGTTAAATCCAGTAGATCCTTGCAGTACGGGAACAAATCAATTATTTGATTTTTTATATATTTTTTCATTATTTTATTAAAATACTAATCTAAATTTTAAATCAGATTATAAATGAATCAATCAATACAAGATGTGGGCTAAAAATGTCCCCGGAAACAAAGAAATGCCTAATGGGAAATCGAAAAAAAAAATACCTAAAAAAAGTCACAAAAAAATCTATGGATGTGTATTATTTTCAATTTATTTTCAAAACACATCCCAGCTAACAATTTGTTCCGAGTTTTTTTCCGAATTTCGAACGATATTCTGCAAAAGTTTCCGATTCTGACGTCGAAATCGAAAAACATTGTGTGAGGGTGCCCACGAATACGAAAAGATTTGTCCGAAAAATCGGAGGGAACATTCGCGTTTCCGATTTTCTGCACAATTTCGGACAAAACTCTAAAAGAAACATTCGAAAATAGGAACGTTTTCGGATACCTTTTCAGAAATTCTGAAAAAATTTGAATATTTTTGAAACCTAGAAGTTCTGCCAATGCCATCATCAATCGATATAAAATCGCTTTTATACACCGTCTGAAAGTTCTAAGGAATAGGCGATTTTTAGCGATAAATGACATTGTTTCGAACTTCAATTTATAGAATAACTTCTACAGGGACATCTTTTTAGAAATTATAGAACTATAATTCAAATACAACAAAGTTTTTGTTTCCTATATAGACAAAAAATGTCTAACAATCATAATGGAAAATAGGAATATTTTCGGATACTTTTTCAGAAATTCTGAAAAAAATCGCTGGTTATTATTCGAAATTCGGAAATTTAGATTCCATATAAAAGTTCTGCCATATTGACGTTATTTTGAAGAAGTTTGCGGCATTTCAAATCTAAGTGGGGGAAAATAATCGAAAAACAATAATTCGGAAAAAAATTGATATCAAAGCCCTGGGCAAAAATTGTTTAATGGGATATTTCATCAGGACTTTTCCAAATAATGTTTCGAAGGCTATTTTGTATCTATACATAAAGACTAATTTCTCTTTAAAAGTGACTGTGGGCTCAATAGAGACCATTTTCTTTTTTATAATGACCTGTGGCTCTCCTTACAGACCATTTGATATTTATACCACGCTTTTTGTGCTAGGCTAAGAACTTTTCAAACTGCCCTCGCGTACCTGCTGACAAACTCCTCAACAACACAAAAGGTCTCTACAAAACGACATATCCTTCTGAACGCCCTATATCGGTGGAAGACATGCTAAAAGAAGTCAAAAAGTGTCAATCGGTATTGCCGACAGATGTGTACCCCCTGTTTATGGATTGCGGAGGTCTGCGAACTTACTAGGCACTGATATTATTATAGAAATATATTTAATGTTTGTGGGAGAGGTATCAGAATGAGTGGTTCGATGGGTCCCATCTTTGGACATTATCTAGGTTTGCTAAAAATATTGCGATTTGCAAAGTTTGGATGAAATCGGATATGACATTTGCTTGGTATTAAATTAACTAATTTTCAAAATATTGACACTTTGAGGGAGAGGTATCAGAAAGAGTGGACCGGTGGGTCCCATCCTCGGATATGATCAAGGTTTGGTAAAAATATTGCGTTTTACAAAGTTTGGATTAAATTGAAACGTTTAATATTGAATTAATTGAAATTATTTAGATTTTGACCCTTTGTAGGGGAGGTACCAAATAGAGTGGATAGAAGGGTCCCATCTTCGATCGATCGATACGATCAAGGTTTGGTAAAAATATTGCGAATTTCAAAGTTTGGATTAAACGGACGTTCCATACATTTGACAATTTGTAGGATAGGTACCAGAAGAAGTGGAACGGCGGGTCCCATCTTCGGACTTGATCTAGGATTAGTAAAAATATTACGATGTAAAAAGTTTTGGTCAAATCAGAAATTCCATTAACTTAATATTGGATTAAAAAGGGAATGCGCCGATAAGTCCCACCTTCCAGAAATATAGAAACTTGTTAAAAATATTTGGTTGCGCAAAGTTTGGTTCAAATCGGATAGTCCATTCGCAGCAAAATGTTGACCATTTTGTGTGGGAGGGTACCAGATGAAGTGGACCGATATTCCCCATCTTCGAACTAGTTTTAAGTTTGAAAGAAATATTACGATGGGCAAAGTTTGAATGAAATCGGTTACTCCATTCGAGAGTTATTGTGCGCAGAAAAATCTAGCTATACGGACGGACTTTTGTAAATCGACTCCAAATTGTCTGAAACGAATTCGGGTCAAAGAAACATGGGGTGGTCTAAAACCAATATTTCGATCAGGCACATTTTTGTACCGTAGCAAAGTGAATATGTCCTCATTAGCCACAAGGTCAATGGTATACACATTTCTAGAACCGTTTTTCCTAACCCCAGTCATACCACTTTTTATACACTTTTTATACCCTACACAACTATGTTGTCAGGGTATTATAGCTTTGTGCAGCCCCAAAAGTTTGTAACGCCGCGAAATATTGGTCCTAGACCCACCTTTAAGTATACCGATCGTCAGATCTCGACTAACTTAGTCGATCTAGGCGTGTGTGTCCGTCCGTCTATTATAATTTGTAAACATGAAGACCCCTATTCTTTTCTTGATAAACAGCGGCCTCTGGTCGCTTCTGAGGCCGCAATTATGACCCGAACATCGCGAAATTTAACGCGAAGAAGGGGATTGGGCCAAAAAATTTAGGAGTAAATATATACGCCATAGAATAAAAATTTTGTCATTTTTCACACAAAAGTCGGGGTCCATTTGACCCACTAAATATTGACTGATCTTTATCATCAAAACTGGTATGCTATTTGGCGGGTGAAATGCGCCCTGACTTTTGTGTGAAAAATGACAAAATTTGTATTCTATGGCGTATATATATATTTACTCCTGAATAACATAGATCCGAGAAGTTGTCCAAGAGGAGTGGTTGACATTTAAATTGATGCCACCAGTATAGTGTATGTATACTCGGATCTGGGAATTATACGTAAATAATGAAGTTCCGGTTATGGCAATGGATGCGCCAATAATATTCGGTGATATTGAGATAATATTTAGAGGGTCCAATAAACTGAAAACTTTAATTTTGTCAGATTTTCTATTCGCTCCGGAGGTCATTATTATATGCAGAACATCACATATTTTACACGGTGAAGGGATCTCACCAAATACTTGGGACGGATGTTTGAATGATGATCGTTCAATATTCCAAATGTATCAAACCCTAAAATTACCAACATTTTATTTAGAAAATATGCCAGGGTTAGAAAGTGGAGCTGTTTAACTTATAATCGGGCAAGAAGGTGCAAATATTACTCAGGTTCAGAACATTTTATTTAGAAAATATGCCAGGGTTAGAAAGTGTAGCTGTTGACTTATAATCGGGCAAGAAGGTGCAAATACTGCTCAGGCTCAGAATAAAGAACTGCAGAAAGTTAGATTTTCGTGGTAGTTGTGTAGGGTATCATATGGTTGGGCGCGTCCTACTATATAGCTCCAGTTACAGGTTTAAGACTAGAAGTTCTTGTCAATGCCATCAATCGATATAAGATCATTTTTTTAGATCGTCTGAAAGGCCCCCATAATAAATGTAATACTTCCTAAGGAACTTCAATTAGAATAACTTCTACAGGGACTTCGTTTTTTGAAATTCTAAAGCTATAATCCAGATATTTTATAGGCAAATTTCAAAGGTCTTTTATCAACAAAGTGTTAGTTTTTTAATCTATACCTCCCAATAGTTTCCGATATAGACAGAAAATGTCTACCAATCATTATGGTAATTGTTTTTTGAATTCAAATTAAAAATATTAAAAACATTTGATGTCTTAAATTATAATATCCATAGACCTACCGTATATTAGCACAAAATACCTCTATATGAGATGATGGTAGAATTTATAGGAGAAAATATAAGAAGAAGATGGATGAGAACAATTGTTAACATGGCTCAGACATTAGAATTAATGATATGAATATGTTTTGCATACATGCATTTTACATAGTTTAGCAAATTTTCATAAAAAAATAATAATTAAATATTTATAAATTTTGTTTAAAAGTTTTGTAAGATTTTCAAGTTTTAGAAAATGTATAAATGTAGCCAACAAAATATATAACAGTGCCACAATAATTTTAATGTGCTGTAAAATTTTTTTTTTTCGAGAGTTTTTTTATATTTTCCAAAGTGAGGTTATAATCCAACAAAATATATAACAGTGCCACAACAATTTTAATGTCCTAAAATATCTTTTTTGATTTTTTTTATATTTTCCAAAGTGAGGTTATAAAAAAATTATTATTATTCAATTAAAAAAGTGAGGTTACATTCGATAACAATATTTTTGCAAATTTTGTAATGTGTTGTATTAGAAATATGTATAACAAATAATACATTAAAAACTCTCCGAAATTCTCAAACACTTTTGCATTTTAATTTTAAATTTGTCTATTTTGTTTTAACAAATAAAGTTGTGGTTCATTTTCGATTATTTGTGGCTCTGTTTTGTTTTGTAATCTTTTAACATTCGTCCTCTATGTTCCAAAAAAAGGAATAACATCTATATACAAATATTCTACGAAATTTTCAAATCATTACCCAGCTCAAACAACATGGAAATAACCTTAATTATTTTCTTTAATATAAAAATAAATTTAATATCTTCTAAGTAGACTTCTAATAGAGTGAAACCCATTTTTGCAGATTTTGCATCCATAGATAAATAAACCATTCTCAATAGTATTCGATAGATATAGACAAATTTTAGACTGGGATTAGACTATTTGGTAAAGTTTTTATCAAAATACCATAATTTTTATTTTATAAAAATCTTTAAACTTTACCTCTCGTTCGTTAACTAGAAAATTCTCAATTACAAAATAGAGGAAGAAGAAGAAGGAAGCTAGTAATAATTAACATTATCATAAAACTATGCAACGCAATTTGGAAAACAAAACCAAGAAACACAAAGAATTGTGTTTGAAATATTTTTAAAATATAGCTTTTGGTTTATTTTATTATCAATTTCTAAAAATATATATAAAACGTATAATTTTATAAGAACAAATATGTAACACATTTAAATTTAAGATTTTTTAAAAACATTTCAATTTCTATATTCAATTACATAATTAAAATCCATAAACGGCCTAACGATTTTCAAACTAGAGCCCTTTCGTCTAAAAAATATATTAACGCTTAAACTTTATGCAATTTAACTAATTATGTTATTGCTATTTAGAATTACTAAAAAAAAAAATAAAAATTTTGTACACGGAAATTATATACTCTCAGCTATTTAGAACAGCTTTTGCTTCGCTAAACGGCCTAATAATCGTCATTCCATAAACTTTTTTTCTAAGGTGCATTATCGTTTTCTATAAATGTGGTTTAAATTCCACATATAATTTAAATAATTTTCTAATTAATATTCAGAATTATTTTATGAATGTTCAATTTAGGTACGCGGAAACTAGAAACTCTCAACATTCCAAAACCGCTTCAAACTTCAAAATCGTTTGAAATTTCATCAAACTAAATTGCTTTCTGTGGAAAAAAAAACAGTTCTCATTTAAGGTGTTTTAAATTAAATATAATTCAAATAATTATTTTTTAATAAATATTCAGGATTATTCCAGGAATATTAAATTTAAATACACAGAATCTACATACTCTCAGCTATTCAAAACGCCATCGAAACTTAAAATCGTTTAAAATTTCAACCAAACTAAAGACTCTTTTACAAAATGGAAATTTCATGACAAAAAAACTGTTCTCAACTTTGAGTAATTTGATTTGTTTTGTAATATATATTAAACATTCTTATATTAATTTTTGAAATATATGCAATGAAAGTGTATACTCTTAGCTCTCAAAACAATTTTAATTTCCCTAAACGGTCTAATATTCTTCAAACTAGGTCCCTTTTTCTGGAAGCCATTTTCATTTACAATACATAGTTTTAAGACTTGTCTTTTAGATTGAATGTAATTGAAATAATTTTTGAATAAATATTTCGAATAATTATATAAATATTAAATTTAGGCACACGAAAACTAGATGCACTCCGCTTTTCAAAACGCTTTCAACCTTTGAAATTGTTTAAAATTACACCAAAGTTGGGACTTTTTTCCAAAGGGGGAATTTCATGAAGAAAAAAAATTCTTCTTCAACTTTAAGTAATTTAAATTGTTATAAAATAAGTATTAATTATTGTTAGATGAATATTGAATTTATATGCAATGAAAGTGTATACTCTTAGCTTCTCAAAACAGTTTTTACTTCCCTATACGGTCTAATATTCTTCAATCTAGGTCCCTTTTTCTGGGAGTCCTTTTTCGTTTAAAATAAATATGTTTAATAAGTGTCTTTTAGATGCAATGCAATTTAAATAATTTTTCAATAAATATTTCGAATAATTATATGAATATTTAATTTAGGCATACGAAAAATAGATTCTCTTAGCTTTCCAAAACAGATTCAACTTTTGAATTCATTTGAAATTGAACCAAATTAAAGATCCATAACCAACCAAAATGACAATTTCATGGAATAAGACTGTTTTTAAATTTAAATTCTTATAAAATGCATATTAATTATTGTTATAAGAATATTCAATATATATGCAATGAAAATGTATACTCTTGGCTTTTCATAACAGTTTCGACTTCTCCAAACGCCTTAATAATTTGCAAACTATGCCTGTTTTCCGGAGGTACATTTTCATTTAAAATAAAAACATCAAGTTCACTCGAATTCAAATAATTTTTTAAATTAATATTTAGAATTATTTCAAGGATATTAAATTAAGATTCACGAAAACTATGTTACTCTCAGCTTTCCAAAACAGCTTCAATCTTAGAATTATTTTGAAATTGGCCCCAATTAAAGACTCATTCAAAATGGGAATTACGAGATAAGTAACTGTTCTCTCTCCACTTTAAGAAATTAGAATTGTAATAAAATAAGAAATAAAATACTGTTATTTTAAATATTGAAAAACGTACAATGAAATTATATTCTCGTAGCTATTCAGAACAGATTTTAATTTTCTAAACGGTTTAATAAACCTTAAACTAGGGCCTATTTTCTGAGAGGCATTTTCGCCTAAAATATGTAGCTTAAATTCCATCTAATTCAAAAAATGTAATTAATATATAAAATTATTTTATGGGTATTGAATTTCGATAGACGGTAACTAGATACTCTCAGCTTTCTAAAACAGTTTCAACCTTTGAAATATTTTGAAATTTTACCATAATAACGATCATTACATAAAATGGGAAATTCAAATAAAATGTTTTGAAAACTTATTTTTAACTTTAAATATAACATAATTTAAATAATTATTTAATTTATATTTCGGATAATAATTTAAATATATAATTGAGGCATATGAAAAATAATTACTCTTAGCTTTTTAAATCTGTATCAAACTTTAGAAATCGTTAGAAATTTCAGCAAACTAAAGACTCTTATACAAAATGGGAATTTAATGGAAAAAACGGTTCTCTCCACTTAACGTAATTTAAATTGTTATAAAATAAATGTTAATTATTTGTATATTAATATTCGAATTATATACAATGATAGTACGTACTCTTAGCATTTCATAACAGTTTTTAATTCACTAAACGGTCTAATAATCTTTAATCTAGGAACCTTTTTTAAGGGGCATTTAAATATTTGTTTAATTTTTCCATCTAATTCAAATAAGTTTTTAATTCATATTTGCGACTATTATATGAATATTTAATTTGGATATACAGAAACTAGACTCTCTCAGCTTTCCAAAACGGTGTCAACCTTTGAAATCGTTTGAAATTTCACCAAACTAGGCACCCTTTAACAAAATGGGAATTTTAAGGGAAGTTGAGTTGTTAAAAATTTACTTTTCAAACATTATCTAATTTAAATTATATTTTTATATGTATATATTGATTTCATTTGTATAAACAATTTACATACAATAAAACTATGTACTCTCAGCTTTCCGAAACAGTTTTAAATTTTATAATCGGTTGAAAATTAAGTCAACTAGGTGCCCATTTTTAAAAAAACAACTAAAAAAAAAATCTGAAAAAATTTAACAGAACTTTTTAAATTTGAATTATTCTTTTAAATAATTAAATTATATTCGATTTCAACGTCGTTGTGGAATTCTCAATATATTTCAAATTTTTTCAAATGAAATTTTCCCCAATTTTTGTCTGGGTCTAAGCATGCTAAAAATCAAAATATTTGCAAAGTTCGTCAAAATTGTGTTGCATAGTTTTATTAAATTAAAGCAATATCAAAAAAAGCAAGGCCAAAAGGTTTTAGGAGGGTGTTTGGATGGGTCGTACAACAAAATGTGGGCTTTTATTTGTATGCTAAAAGCTTCCTTTGTGTCGAGTTCGTTTTTTTGATTTTTCATTTTTCGTGGTTAGTTTAGGGAAGAAATCATAACTACATCAAATAAAATCAAAAGAGGGAGGGTGGATGCCATAAAAAAATGTGTTCTACAAAAAAGGATTAAACAGCTTTGGATGTCCTTGTTGTTGTTTGGGTGAAATGATTTGAAAATTTTTGTATTTGTTCTCAAAATAGAAGCATAGGAAAAATTTAAAATTAAAGCATTACAAATTAGATGCTACAATGTATGTAATGATAAAAAGAGAGAGAAAATATTAAAGAGAGGATGCGAAAATTCGATTTTTTAAAAGAAAACAAAAACTAGGTTTTTTTGTTGGGTTGTTGTTTGTTTTTTTTTTCAATTGTTGGCAATTTCAAGAATTTCAACCACCCAACAACCAAGGTTGGTGGTGGGGATAGTTGGATAATTCATGGCATTTGCAACAATTCTCTTTTATTCGACAATAATAATATGTAATAATAATTAATAATCATTTGTTGTTGTTGTTTTTTTTTTAATTTTCTTTTTTTCTAAACAATAGAAACATTATAATTTCGTTTTTTAAAGCTTTTTAAAACAAGAGCTTTGTTTCTTTCTTTTCATACTTTCGTTCTTCTTCATTATGTAAGTTATAATAGGTAATGTGTGTGTGTTTGTTTATGTGACTTTTTAGCTTTTCATTCATTTTTTCAAAATAAGTAGTAATAGTAGGTAGATATTGGTAGATAATAGTTAAAGCTTAAACTCCTTCATTTCATATTTTTTGCACTCTTCTATTTTAACTTCATTTCTTGTAGATGTTTTTTTTTTTTTGTAATTTTTTTTCAGTTTTTAAATAAATATATGGTAATATTTTTTTGTTTGTTGTTGTTTTTTTTTTTTTTTTTTTGTATAATAAAGAAACAAGTTAAAAAAGGCTTTAAAAGTCGGTATAGATCCGACTACTAATTATTACCCTACATCCTTACCAAAAATTGTTGTTTGTGTGTGTGTGAGAATTTTGAAAATGGAATTTAAATTTTGAAAAAATAATAGAGTTTTGAAATCTGCAACCATAGTTTTTTTTAGTTATTGTGCAACTTACTAAGATTCTAAATTATCTTATGTACTTTATAAGCATCTAACTAAGATATTAATTATCTTATGTGCTTTAGTTTGACGACTATGATTGAGATTGTAGGAGAAAAAAAGGCCATAATTGCAGGGGAAAGTTCCATCCAACCAATTGCTTGCCTCTCATATTTTCATATATTTTTAGGTACATTTTCTTATGGAATTTAAATATCACTTAAATTAATAACAAATAAATGTATCTACATATCACACATGAGAGGCCAGACAAAGGGATGATGGTTTTAGTGGGGGTGGGCAAACATAGATGGGAGGTTTGGGGTCCTACACATAACTATACACACTTATTTTTTAAAGAGATTAGTGTGCTGCATGCCATATTTCAATGAGATCTCTTGGTAATGAAGGAAAGCATAAGAGAGATAAAAAATTTTTAACAATAATTGAAACTGTGACTTTTAAAAGGATTTCGGGAGCTTTTTTTTTATAAACTTTTATGGTCACTAATATTCCTTGAAATTTAGGCCTTCGAGGGGTGATGCTTGAAGGCTTAAATAGAAGAGATAACAAATATTTAACAATAATCGAAATTAGAATACTTTCGACCCCAATTATACCCAATTTTAAAGGGGTTTCATCAGTAAACCGGAAACCACGGCCCGAAAAAGAAAAAATATCTTGAATTTTTTTTACCGAACCTTTTTAAGATTTAAATCTTGGGAATGGGGTTTTAGGGACACCATCTAAAACTAGCCTAAATAAGATCTTTTGTCCAGTGTTCAAGGTGGGACAGAATATACAGGAAGTCTGCTAGATCTTGGCCAACTTTAATCCCTTTTAGTTTCTCCAAAAACTATGGCCTAGGGAAAACTTTTTTTCGGGGATCACATAAGGACTCAAGTTTCAGGTAATCAAAATCGAATATTGAATTCCCTATAGTACTACCAAAAATTAGCAAATCGATACAACCTGAGTACAGAGCATTAAATGGTAGAACTTGGTAGTTGTAAAACCCCTTTTGGTTTCTCCTAAACGAGACTATGGCCATGAGTGTGCAGCATTTTAAGGATCATATAAGGATACAATTTTAATGTGATATAAATTAAATATTCCTGTCCTTATAGAATTCCAAAAAGTTAGACCTCTATATGGCGTATTAAATAGTCTTAAATGCCATTAGATTCCCTAAAAATATGAACTCGATTTTTAATAAAATTAAAAATTGCATTTTTGAGTACAGGACCTTAAAATGGTAGACCTTGGTAGTTGCATTACCCAATTTTGGTTTCTCCTAAAAGAGACTATGGCCATGAGTGCGCAGCATTTTAAGGATCATATAAGGATGCAATTTTAATGTAATATAAATTAAATAATCCTGTCCTTATAGAATTCCCAAAAAGTTAGAACTCTGTATGGGGTATTAAATAGTCTTTAATGCCTCTAGAACTTGAGATGAACGTTAAAGGCCACATAAGGATATAATTTCAACATGGTATAAATACGATATTATTATCCTTATTGTCTCTCCTAAAATATGAACCAAATACAAGGCATTAAAGGCTAAGATAAACGATAGATTTTAATTGAAACCAAAAATCTCAAATTCTGACCTTTTATATCCGTTACAAAAATGACCGTACGATGGGTCCCATTTTTAATGCTATATTCTTAAGAAGATTACCTAGGAACGTGGACGTCTAATCGAATTTACAACCCTCTCTTCCGCTCTGATATTTAAATAATTTTGAAATAATTACAATTTCGGCGGAGGGATTAAGAGGCCTAATATAATACAATTTTAACCTAATCTTAAATCAATAGTCTCTCTCTCAAGGCCACATTTTCAAGAAAACAAAATAATTTATGGACTTGGTATGAAAATAATGGGTAGATCGTGACCGGTATGAATTGTTAAAAATCAAAAGTTTTAGTTTCCCTAAAAATATGGCCTTGGCAAGGAGGTATATATAAAGAATACACTTTAACCTAGTTCAACATAGATGTTCGTGGCCAAAGCGGATTTTTTGGCACTTAAAAATATGGATTTTTGGCCTCTTAATTTCATTCCTGGGTCTTAAGAGTCACAAAATAACACTATTTTAACCTAGGTTCTTGCCCATCTAAATTTACTAAAATAAAGGTATGTAGTGACAAATTTAAACCAATATTTATGTGATTTACTCTCTTAAAATTATGGCCTTGTTAGGGGGGAATAACGAAGAAGTTATTTTTATCACTTTTATTCTTAAGAATACTACTTTGGAAAATAAGGGGGGAGATTTGAGTATAGAGATTTTCAAAAAAAAAAAAAAAAAACACAAAATCTCCGTATTTTATCACTTTGTTCTTTCTTTTCTTAAGAAAACCCAATGGAGGGGGAAGTATGGTATCCAAAAATATGGATTTATGGAATTTATAACAGACAGACAATGTATGAAAAAAAAAACAGTAAAAAAGTGGGGTTTTGGGGGTCACACAAACAACAAATTGTCCCAAGGGGGATGGATGGGTGTGGCTGTGGATGTAGGGTCTTATTATACGAAGAATCTTTCAAACAAAAATTATAATTGTATTGGTAAAAAAAAATATAGTAGAAAAAATATATATGGCGGAAATTGTTTTTTGTTGTTGGTGTAGATGTTGTTGCTGATGTTGTGTTGATGTTGTTTTTGTTGTTCTTGTTTTAAAAAAAGGAAATCTTGAAGAAAAAAAGGAATCACCCATTTGTTTTGTATAGAAAAAACTTTCGTAAACATCGTCTCTTGAAAACACGTTTTTTATCGTTGTCGTTGTTTAACTTTGGTTGCCAGGGCGATGATGTTGTTGTTGTTGTGAGGATTATGGTGTTGTTAGTGTTTATAATCCAATTCCATATGGCAACCATTATAAAAATAAGCAGTTTTAGAGGCTTTAGCCATGGCTAGCCACTGGCCGTAGCCTGTTGTGGCTGATGGTGATTGTGGTGATGATGATGATGCGGCTGATGTGGATGTTGTTGTTGCTGCTGTTGATGTTGATGTTGCTGTTTTCGGTTATAATAATCATTGGAATTGTTGAAAAGATTTTTAGCATTACGTTGGTGTTGTTGGTGTGGCTTTGGACCAAAATGTTGATAGAATGGTGACGATGATAGGTTTGGTGGTGATGATCCCAAACCACCTCGGTTCGGTGGTGATGATCCCAAACCACCTCCACCGGGTATGATTTCATAATTACGCTGTTGTTGTTGTTGCTGTTGCATTCTTTGTTGCCTTTGCTTCAGGAAACTTTCGGCAGTTGGCGATAGGCCAATATTAATCGGTGATGAACTATTATACGATGAATCATAGGAAGAACCAAATTGATAAGAATTTTGGAAATGCTTTTCTTTATCACTGTTGCGCACTGGGATACGACCGGAACCAATACGTTGTTGTTGTTGGGTTTGGCTGCCGCCACCAATAAGAAGACCACCACTGCCTCCACTTCCGACTCCGCCTCCTCCTCCATTACGATAAATGGGTAACATCATTTGGGATTCCTCGGAATAGCATTTACGTTGATAGCCAGGTTTGTTACTACCAGAGTTGTTGTTGTTGTTGGCATTACGCACCGAGGCATAAATACAATCATTACGCCAGTTGCGTATCTCATTGTTATTTTCAGCACCACCACCACTATTGTGGCGGGTAGGTGAAAATTTATGATTACCCATGGTGTATTCATTATCGGAGGGTGGAGTGCCACCACCACTGCTGCTGCTGCTATTGCCACCATGATTGCCACGTGGATTATTCTCCTGTTGCTGCTGCTGTTGGCGATAACAATAACTAGGCAACATATAGGGATTACAACGATTGGCAATTTGCTGCTGCTGGGAGCCATAACGTGGAAAATTGCCCACAGCCGAGGAGGTTCCCGAGTTGTTGTTAACGGGATAATCATAATAACGTTGCTTATCGTTGTTGTTGTTGCTATTGTTACGATATGAATGATTGTCTAGATTTTTAAAATTCTTCAAATTGTTGGTGTTGTTGTTGTTGGTGGTCTTCAGGTCATTATTGGTGTTGTTGTTATTGTTACGTTCGCGCCAATTTTCCAAAGGTTTCTTCTTCTCCTGATTATTATTGGTGTGGCTAATATAACGTGGTTTTTGTTGTTGTTGGTGTTGTTTGCGTGTCTTATTGAAATGTTGAAATTGTAGAGGCTTCTTAAATATGCCCTCATCATCATCATCAGCATTGTGTGGGATGATTCTTTTGGGATCACGTGGCTTGATAAAAGTGGATTTGTTATCCACAACACTGCCATTTACATTTCCAACTTCCTCCTCATCATCATCATCATCACCTTCCTCCAAACCTTCATCGTCATCATCATCCTCCAGTTCGGCATCATAATTATGATAGGCATCATCATCTTCGTTGTTGTTGTCCACGAAATAAACACAACGCTGGGGAGCTGGAATTGGTGAGGTCCTGCTGCTGCTGCTGGTGGTCTTGAGTATTGATGAAGTCCTGGGCGAGGGTGAAGAGGACGAATTGCTATGCAATTTCTTTTCCATATCCATTTTCTCCTCTTTATCACTCCTCTGCTCAAAGGTGTGCTTCTTCTTCTTCTTGTTCTTCTTTTTCTTTAATTGTGGTGGGCTTGTAGTTATAATAGTTATCATAGGTACTTGACTTGCTGGCACGGCATCGTTTACATCATCATCATCATCGTCTTCATCATCTTCTTCCTCATCATAATCATCAACAGCACTCCTAGCTTTTGGGGATTTTTTCTTCATCTTCTTCAATTTCCTTTGGGGTTGTTGTTGTTGGTTTTTGTAATTTTTCAGATGTTGTTTTTCTCCATTAACAACAGCATCACCAACCACATCTTCGTCATCATCATCATCGTCCTCGTCTAACTCAGCATTTTTGTTGTTGTTGTCTGCTTCTACAACTTCGTTAACATCTTCATCATCATCTTCTTTATTTTGATTGCAATTGATTTGATCAATTTTATTGCCAGTCTCATCAATTATTACATCAGGTAGCATTGCCTTTAAATCACTGATACTTTCCAATATATCATTATTAACTGCCTGCTGTTGCTGCTGTTGCTTCTTCTTCTTTTGTTTCTTCTTGTTCTTAACACATTGTTTATTAGATAAATTAATAAACAATTTGTTAGCATCATCATCATCGTTGTTAAGATGCTTATCTTCATGATTAGCATCTTGCAAATCGTTGGCCTCAATCATCACTTGGTCATCTTCATCCAGATATTTATATTTCCCATAAACGGGTTGATCTAAATCCTCCAGATCATGGACCCATGAATCTTTCTTAAAGACATCATCATCCTCGTCATCATCTTCCTCCTCATTTTCATAGACCTTGGGTGTTTGTAAAATATTGTAATCAGACTTTGAAATTATTTCCCCAATACTACTACAGCCACCATTATTATCCAAAATCAAATCCTTGTTCCAATCATCGCCGCCATCATCACCCCCACTATCATCTAAATTATGCCAATAGGTGGAGAGTTGATTTTTATTATTATCGGAATTCTC
Source organism: Musca vetustissima (assembly GCF_032173495.1). Classification (NCBI taxonomy): domain Eukaryota; kingdom Metazoa; phylum Arthropoda; class Insecta; order Diptera; family Muscidae; genus Musca; species Musca vetustissima. The sequence continues at coordinate 58,355 of NW_026882453.1, forward strand.
CTGATATTGCTGCTGATCATTTTCCACAACATCTTCTTCCTCATTGTGGGTATTCAATAAAGAGAAATTAATCGAGGTGGTATTATACAATCGAGATGATGATTTATTGCAATTGATTGCTGGTGGTGGGGGTGGTGGTAACATTAAACCTTCTCCTGCATCACCACCACTGCTGCTGGTGGCATAATTATTAATCGATTGTTGGATATTCAAAGGTGAGGGGCGATGACGGCTCTTGGAACGATGGGCTTTAAATGGCAACAATTCCTTGGGCTCTTCGGGGTGGTGGCCACCATTCTGGGAAGATTGATAGATATTGGGACGTTCCATCATATAATCGTAACGCATCGAGAAATGTTGCAGGATAACACGCTTCACAGCCATGGCGGATTCGGCAAAACGTGAAATTTCACGAGCCGATTTATTGCTAAAGGAAAAAAGAAAAACAATTACTTTTTTCAAATCAAATAACCCCTTCTCAAACACTTACCGTCTTATATTTCCTGCAGTTAATAAAGCTTTACGTCTATTTTGCATTTTCATGCTATCGACAGGTTCCATTTCGGAGAATTTTATCCATGGATGATTCAATACGGCCTCGGCACTTAAACGTTTGGGTGCGTCCTTAACCAAAAGGCCACGAATTAAATCTTTTGCCTCTTCACTTACATCAGTCCAGTCTGGATCAGGAAAGTAAAAACGTCCTGCAAAAACAACAACAACAAATTCATAAATTAAATTTATTAAAAAAAAGATTAACTCTGCTTTCACCATCTTGTATAGACTCGAATAGTAGCTCTTGGCAACGGCGACAATTTTCACCACGATTCCAGCCGCAATCTTCATCGCAATTACCCGAAAATGGTGGATAACCGCACAATAAGATATAGGCAATTACTCCCAAAGACCACAAATCACAGCGTTTATCATAATAATTGGATTCGCCAACAAATAAATTAACAACTTCCGGGGCCATAAATTCGGCACTGCCAACCTGTAGAAGGAAAAGGGAAAGAAATGGAAAATATAAATAAAAATTAACGAGCTGTAGGGAGCCTTTATAGACGAGCTGAAAGGAGTCTTTATAGACGAGCTGAAGGGAGCCTTTATAGACGAGCTGAAAGGAGTCTTTATAGACGAGCTGAAGGGAGTCTTTATAGACGAGCTGAAGGGAGTCTTTATAGACTAGCTGAAGGGAGTCTTTATAGACTAGCTGAAGGGAGTCTTTATAGACGAGCTGAAAGGAGTCTTTATAGACGAGCTGAAGGGAGTCTTTATAGACTAGCTGAAGGGAGTATTCATAGGCAACCTGAAGAAAGTCTTTATAGACGAGCTGAAGGGAGTATTCATAGGCAACCTGAAGGAAGTCTTTATAGACAAGTATTACCCTTTCCAATTAATATATTCTACAGTCATGGGAACATTTTATAATCTTGTAAAACTTTTCAATTCTAAGGCCCTTTTATACCTATTATTTTTTCTCATTACTTACCGGCGTTAAAAGTTGTGGCGTTGCCACCGGTGATGAAATATCAGCGGTAAACGTTATACCCGAACCCAAATCGAAATCACATATCTTAATGGGGCACAGCTTGTCCGGATAGACGCACAATATATTCTCTGGCTTGAGATCACGATGTGCAATGCCCTTCTTATGGATGAAATCCAAACTAGTGGCAATTTCCTTAATGATTTGTGCAGCATCATTTTCCGAGAAACAAATATGCTCCTGGATGCGGCTCAGCAGTGCACCACCATTGATTTTTTCAAAAACCAAATAAAATTTATCATCATCTTCGAAGAATTCCAAAAGTTGTAAAATGCCGGGATGACCTTCGCAATGGCGGAATGTTTCCACTTCACGAAAGACACGAGAACGTGCATGACCGGGAATTTTATCGATAACCTTGACAGCATATTCGAGATCGGTGTAAATGCTGACACAGGTTTGAACGGAGGCGTAGGCGCCCTCACCCAATATTTCACCGGTTAGTTTGTATAACTCTGGAAGGGGGACAAGAAGGATTGATGTAATGAAGGGGGGTTTTTCAAATCGGACATACCTTGAAATGTAGACGAGTGCCATGATGAGGTTCTCTTCTTCCGGCGTTTCTTCTTTTGCATTTCCTCCTTATGGCGATTGAATTTCTCCTGACGCTCTGTCTCTGTCAGTTTTGGAGCATCACTGGATTCATTGCCTGAGACATCATCTCCACAGCTGTAACGACTAGGTTCATTTTGATCACCTGCAAGAAGAAAAAACAACAAAAACCACAATTAATTTTATGTTTATGTCCATAAAACAATTTTAAATGCTTAGTTTTGAAATTATCTAAATAAAAATCTTTATAAACAAATGAAACAACGTGTGAATTACGTAGATAATATTTAGACTAGTACACTTCCCCACGCACATAGTTCTTGAGAATTAACAAAAAAAATATTGACACACTTTTTTCTTAAGAAGCGATAGTCGGCAGCAAGCCAAACAATCGAGAAGAAGATAACCGAAAAAAATTCCCCCATACAAAGACTGACAGACAGACAGCTAGTCAATCATGGAAGATTAGTGGCGAGTGAGTGAAGGCGATCATTCTGGCATAGATGGTATTTTTTAGGCATAGATGACGTTGTTGTTGCCAGTTGTATTATTGTGGGTGATTTTGAGAAAATTTAGCCTCCACAAAAGTTCTCTGAAGGGAGTCTTCATAGACGAGCTGAAGGGAGTCTTTAGAGGCGGGAGTCTTTATAGACGAGCTGAATGGAGTCTCTATAGAAGAGCTGCAGAGAGGAGTCTTTATAGACGAGCTGAAGGGAGTTTTTATAGACGAGCTGAAGAGGGAGTACGAGCTCTTTATAGAGAGCTGAAGAAGGAGTCTTTATAGACGAGCTGAAGAGGGAGTCTAGAGTCTTTATAGAGCTGAAGAAGGGAGTCTTTATAGACGAGCTGAAGAAGGGAGTCTTTATAGAGACGAGTCTTTATAGACGAGTGAAGGGAGTCTTTAAGAAGGGAGTCTTTATAGACGAGCTGAAGAAGGGAGTCTTTATAGACGAGTCTGAAGAAGGGAGTCTTTATTTATAGAGTCGAGCTGAGGAAGGAAGCTGAATAGTCTTTATAGACTAGCTGAAGAAGGGAGTCTTTATATACGAGCTGAAGAAGGGAGTCTTAATAGACGAGCTGAAGAAGGGAGTCAAGTTTTATTGACAAGCTGAAGGTGGTCTTTATAGACCTACTGAAGGAAGTCTTTACATTCGAGCGGAATGTGATAGGAGTTTTTTTTGTTTGGTGATCAGAGGTATCCTTTATAGACTGGAGCTGGAAGCAGTCTTTTTAAATGCTAAAGGGTTTATATAGACCAGGTGAATGGAGTCACAAAAAATTGGTCTGCAAGAGACCCTAATGAGACAACCAGGCTATGAAAACACTTCAACTACATGAGACCCTTTTGTCATCACCCAATAAATGATCTCCCAAAGAACCTTCCATTTCATAAATATTGATAACCTTATCATTCCGAACCAAATTTAGATTTCCTGTGTCCCTGCAAGCCAAAGAGAAAAAAGTTCAACCAATCTCATAGTGAATTGCAGCTATTTTTACAGAACTTTTGCTGGACCATAATAATTTATCTACATTTTCTTCTTCTTCCTGCTTCTTTGTGGTTTCTTCTCATGCAATTTCCCCCTAGAACATTCCTACCTCCCTCCTTCCCTCTCTCCCAGCCTTCAATTGACAATGCTAGGAAATTAAATTGTCGTTCATCATTCGGACTCCCTGTATCTCTTCTCTAGCCCCATTTATGATTGATTAAAATGGTCTGTGTTCCACAGCAGGCGGTGGGGTTCGTTCACATTTAATACCCTTGTCGAATGATAATAAATAATTCTATAAAAAAAATTAAAAAAAAAATAATAATAATGAATTAATCCATTGTAAAATAGCACCACAGAACTCAATTCTCGTTCATATGTTTTTTAATGCTTGTTGTTTCGATTTCAATTTTGAAAAACAAAAACTGCAACAAAAACAATGTTGGTGTATTTTTTTTTTCAATGGGGAAATGTGCGCAGTTGAATTGGATATGTAAAAATAATTATTTTGTTTTTGTTGTTTAATTAACTTAATTTATTGTTTAATTGTTGGGGGTGGTGGTGGTGGTGATGGTGAGATATTGGGTCGATGTCATGATGGGACTAAAAATAGAATTCAAAGGAGGTGGACAGAGAATATTGAACTGCCTATTTTTGAATAGAAAAGAAAACATAGCATTTATGAAACATATTTTGGCAATTAAAATATTGGCGATGTTATAAAAAGAAAACATTGATTTGTGTCCTATTTATAGTAAAAAAACATAGATTATCATTTATGAAAATAACATGAGCTGAAGGGAGTTTTTTTAGACGAGCAGATAGGAGTCTTTTCAGACAAAGTGAAGGGAGTCATTATAGACAAGCTGACGCAGGATGTCTTTATATAAGAGCTGAAGGGAGAATTTACAGACGAAATGATGAGACATTTTTATATACGAGCGAAAGGGAGTCTTTTTAGACGGGCTGAAGAAAGTCTCTACAGATGAGCTGAAGGGAGTCTCCGAAGAATGTATCGAGGAAACTCCTTTCAGGTTATCCGTAGAGACTTTCTTCAGAGTAAAATTTTGTGTTATTAAGACTATGAAAAATATCATAGAATTGTTGTAGACGATAGCAAAATAACATAGAATCATTATTTAAAAAATAAAATATTATGAAATTTATAATATAATAACATAGAAATTTTAAAAACGTTATGGAACCGTGATAGAAAAGTTATTCGTATTATTCACATAACATAGAATTATAAGGGAGCAACATTATGCAAGTTAAAAAACATAGAATAGTAATAATCGTCCTAAAAATACATAGACACATTTTCTAAGTCAGAAAAATAACATAGAATTGTTTTCTATGTCACAAAAATCACATAGAATTATTTTCTATGCCATAAAAATAATATAGAATCCGTTTTTATGCCATAGAAATAACATAGAATTATTTTGTATGCCACAAGTATAACATAGAATAATTTTCTACATCATAAAAAAACATAGAATCATTATCGACATGTAAGGAATGAACTAGAATCAATATTCTGGTAATCAAAATAACATATCATTTTCTAAGCTATAACAATAATATAGAGTAATTATTCAATTTATGGGATTAATATAGAATTAATTTCTACGTCCCACAATTAACATAGAACCATTTTCAATGCCATGAAACTAACATAGAATCAATAAAGAATGATTTTCTAGGTCATAAAAATAGCATAGAATATTTTCTTATGACATAAAAATAACATAGAATAATTTTCTGCGTCATAAAAAAACATAGAATCATTATAACAACAACATATAATCGATATCCAGGTTAAGAAAATAACGTAGAATCATTGTCTTCGTCATAAAAATAACATAGAATCATTATACACGTCATAACAATGACATAGAATGATTATCCGTGGTATAGAAATAACATAGAATCATCCATGTCATAAAAATAACACAGAATGATTATATGTGTTATGAAAATAACATAGAATCATTATCCACGTCATTATAACAACATATAGTCACACAGTTCAAATTAAGGAAATAACGTAGAATCGTTAAAAATAACATAGAATGATTATCCAGCCCATAAAATTAAAATAGAATCATTATCCGCGTTATGAAAATAACTTAGAACCATTATTCACGTCATAAAATATCATATCTGCACTATGAAACTAACATAGAATCATTATCGACCTTATGAATATAACATAGAATCATTATCCACGTTATAAATTCAGCATGAAATCAATATGTAGGTCAAACAAATAACATGGAATTATTATTTGTGTTATGAAGTACAATCCCTATCTACGTCGTTCAAATAACGTAGAATCATTATCCACGGAAGGAAAATAACATAGAATCATTATCCACCTAATAGAAATGACATAGAAACATTATCCAAGTTGAAAACATCATTATCCAGTACATACAAATAACATAGAATCATTATCCGCGTTATGAAAATAACATAGAATGATTATCAGCTTAATAAAAATAACATAGAATCATTATACACGTCATAAAAATAACATAGAATGATAATCTGCGCTATGAAAATAACATAGAATCATTGTCGACTTAATGGATATAACATAGAATCATTATCCACGTTATAAATTCAAAGTATTATCATTATATAGGTCAAACAAATAACATAGAATCATTATAAAAATTGAATAAAATCACTATCTACGTCATTCAAATAACATAGAATCATTATCCATGGCTGGAAAATAACATCGAATAACTATCTACGTAATGAACATGAATTAGAATATTATCGAAGTCAAAAATATAACATAGAATCAGTATTCAGCCCATAAAATTAACATAGAATCATTATCCGCGTTATGGAAATAACAGAGAATTACTATACACGACATAAACATAACATAGAATCATTATAAGCATTATGAAAATAACATAGAAACATTATCGAGCTAATTGATATAACATAACTATCTACGTCATTCGAATAACATAGAATTATTATCAACGTCAGAAAAATAACATAGAATCATTATAAACGTAGTGCAAATGATATAGAACCATTATCCAAGTCGAAAATATAACATAGAATCAGTGCTCAGCCCATAAAAAGAACATAGAATCATTATCCGCGTTATGAAAATAACATAGAATGATTATTAACTTTATAAAAATAGCATAGAGCCATTATCCTCGTTATGCGTATAACATAGAATTATTATTCACGTCATAAACATAACATAGAATCATTATATGAATTATAAAAATAACATAGAATCATTATCCGAGTTATGAAAAAAAATCCGTGCCATAAATATAACATAGGGCCATTATCCGTATTATATAAAGAACATAGAATCATTATCCGCGTTATGGATATTACATAGAATAATGATCCACATCATTAAAATAACATAGAATCGTTATCCGATCATAAATAAAACATAGAATCATTATCCGCGCCCCTTAAATATAACAAAGAATTGTAATCCACATGTTGGTAATAACATAGAATCATTATCCGCATTATCGAAAAAAAATCTAGCAATTCAAGTAAATCAAACAAATATTTAAAACAAAATATATCTCTTGCCAATCTCCATCAAGAATGACCCATGCGAACGGAAAGTTTGGTATGAGGTGATAGACCGACCAGACACTCTATTTTTTATTTATTTTATTTATTTATTTTTTGCCTATGACGCAGATGGTATAGATCTGTGAATGTAGTGTATAAAATAATCTTTAATTATCATTATTTTTTTTTCAATTTTTTTTGTATATAATTTATTGTACTAATATTGAAATTTCTTTTTATTATTTATATGGTTGCTAAAAAACAGAAATAGGCACGGCGTGGTTCGACTCGGCCTGGCAAGGCAAAACAAATAATTTGTTAAGTATAGACGACTGAGGGACTAACTGACTGACGTGTTAAATAGAAATTAAATTTTAAATTAAACTTTATGTGTTCGCTTGAGAGTGCGAGAAGAAGGAGATTAGATTAGAAGTGTTGATATTTTTATTTGTTTTGAATTTCGATTTCAATTTTCTTTGTTATCATCGATTATTTGATGAAATGAAAACACACAACATTATTTGCAATCTTCTTATTATTTTGTAATTTATGAGGAAGATTTTTTTGTTTTGAAATGGTTCGATGGGATTGGTTTGCCAGTCCGTTGGTTGGTGGGTCGGCTATTCGAACATTTTACACGATAGTTATTAACTTTTGTAATCTATTGGGTTTCTTTGTTTCATATCGCCTACTCTTCTTCATTGTAAGTTTTTTTTTTCTATTGTCACACAGGAAAAAAAAAACAACAACAATTATTATTACATATAGGCCTCTGACTGGGGTGTTGGTAGATAGGCTAGCCTGTTCTGGTCAGACAACGACGTTTGGTCGTCATTGTGCCTCTACTATATATATTTTTTTTTTGCCTCTTGATTTTCCTAAGCTACTGGGTGTCGATGCCGTTGTAGTTGTTGTTGTTATTGTCGATATTGGCTGTTGTTGAAAGTTCATTGAATTGCTTAGAATGCGTTGTTCAACAATTTTTTTCTTGCTTGCTGCCATATAAAAAGATGGACAACACCAACTCGATAGACAGCCCGACAACCGGGCAGGCAAGCAGCCAATCAAGACAGCCGGCTTTGCCACTCACACACACTGTTGGTGTTATTTATCTGTGTCTATTTGTCTATATTTTCTACTTCTTCTCCGTCTTGTTCTTATTATTTCTATTTTATTAGTTTTTATTTATATATGACGCGATGAGAATAGAGATGCATTTTTGGGTGCTAATGCACTTTTTTTGTTTTTTGGTTGGAGCGAAATATAAACATCAACGTGGTCGGGGTGGCGCTGGAAATAATTTCCATCATCAATTATTGTTAGATTTGGGATTTTTTTGTTTACTTGCCAAAATAAATAGAAAATTCCAACAACAAAGAAAAGATGCAACTCATTTGGACTAAAGTGCAATAGAAATGTATTTTTTTGGAGGTCGTTCGGCCGGGCGGTCAATAACATTGTTGGGCGAGGTTAGATATTCACTAATAAATTATCAATGTGAATGAGAAAGGAGTGAATTTCAAGAGGGGACAACTGTAAGGAATGAATTGTTGCACATTATGATATAACATAGAATAATTAGCCATGTTATTGGAATAACATAGAATAATTAAATGTACATTTGAGCCATAATATTTTTAGTTCAGTTAAAAAATAATATAAAATCATTATTTATGTTATGGAGAAAGCATAGAATCGCTTGGAAAATAACATAGAATCATTATCCAAGCCCTGAAAATAACATAGAATTATTTTGCCCATGATGCTAATAGCATAGAGTTAATATTACAGTTATAAAATTAACATAGAATCATTTTATGCATGATGTTAAAAACATAGAATCATTAACTATGGCATAAAAATAACATAGAATCATTTTCCGCATGATAGTATCAATATTCAAGTTATAAAAATAACATAGAATGATATCAACGTCCTGGAAATAACATAGAATCATCTTACGCATGATTATATTAACATAGAGTCAATATTCTAGTTATAAAAGTAACATAGAATCATTTTATGTATGATTCTATGTTTTTAAATAGAATCATTACAAACGCCATTAAAATAACATGGAATCATTTTTCCGCATTATAGTATCAATATTGAATCAATATGCAATTTATAAAAATAACATAGAATGGTAAATTGTGTCATAGGATCGTTATTCAAGCTTTGAAAATAACATAGAATCAATATTCAAGTTATAAAAATAACATAGAATGATTATCTGCATAATGGTAATAACATAAAGTTATTATCTTCATTATAAAAATAACATAAAATCATTATCCATGTCATAAATATAACATAGAATCAGTATCCGCGTTATGAAAATAACATAGAATTATTATTAATGTCATAAAAAATCACATAGAATAATCACGCTATAGTAATAACATAGAATCATTATCCACGCCATAAATATAACAGACTCATTATGAAGGTTATAAATATAACATAGAATCCTTGTCCACGTTATGAGAATTTCATATAATCGTTATCCATATAGCATAGAATTATTATCCGCTCTATAAATATAACATAGAATCAATATCCACGTTATAAAAATAACATAGAATTATTTTCTGCATAATGGTAATAACATAAAATCATTAGAATCATTACACACATTGTGGAAATAACATAGAATTATTATGCACGTCATAAATAATAAAATAGAATAATTATCCGCGTTATAAAAAACATAGAATCATTATCCATGTCCTATACATAAAATAGATTCATCATCCATCACTCCATAGACTCATTATACGCTTGGTGGAAATAACATAGAATCATTATCCACGTCATTGTAATAACATAGAATCATTATCCACGTCATTGTAATAACATAGAATCATTATCCACATCATAAAAATAACATAGCATTGTTATCCGCATTATCCAAAGTTGTAGAACATTGGAAATATGGGAAAAGAACTAGAATTTTATTTCATCCAAGTTATCCGAACCCTTCAAATCCCTTATCCATATGATCCAAAGACAATTAATACGTTATCCATGTTATCCGAACATTAGATATACGTTCTCCCCAATATCCAAATATAACAAATACTGGCATAAATATTATCCACACAACAAATAGGTTCATAATGTTATCCGAAGCGTTTAATAAATTCGAATTCCGCATTCGATTTTATAATTCTTCAGAACCTTCAAAACTTTATACAGTCTATATGCAGGAGCCGTTAATATCCTGTTATCATTTTATCCGTGTTATCCAAAATGTATACCATTTGCTATAGTGGTTATGCAAAGGTCCCATAACCAGAAACTTAAAAAATTCCTTTTTATAATCCTTCGAGCCTTTCAAGAATTTTATCCACACTATCCAGAAACCTTTATATGCATCTAAATATTTTATCCGAGTTTCCAAAATGCATAAATTGTCGGCAAAAAGATAACCAAAGGTCCCCTATAATATCTTCCTATCTCTTTAAAAATCTCCAAGACCATCCACATACACCTTTTAATGCATTATCCGTCAAATCCAAAACCTACAATTTACATTATCCAAATGTCTAAAAAAGATTATCTGCATTATCAAAAACATCAGAATTTAATTATAAAAATATTTCAAGATCTTTAAAAATTCCATTGGCATCATTCCAGGACCCTAAATATTTTATCCGCATTATCCAAAAGTCATAAATTATCAACATACGATATTCGAAAGTGTTTTAAACTGTATTCGTGTTATCCATAGTCCTTAAATTACTTTTTAAAAGCCCATCATAAAAAAAATATCCTCCATATTATCCAAAGACCCTATATACCCGATTAAGACTTTATCCGCGTTATCCAAAACCTGTGAATTGTGAAGAAAGATTGGCGAAGGCCCTTATAAAATGTATCTTCTTTATCCAAACCCTTGGAATTCCTTGGTATAATTATCCAATTAAATCAAAACTGCACCCACACTATCCAATGACCATAAATGTGAGATTTCAACTTTATCCGCATTATCAACAACTCTATTCATTTTATCCGTCTTATCCAAACCTTTTGAATCATTTCTTAAACTTACCCAAATCCCTTAAAAACCCTTTCTTTACATCATCCAAAGGTCCTAATTAAACCGGTTAATAATTTATCCGTGTTATCCGTAATCTGTAGGTGATTACAAATATTATCCAAAGGTTCGAAAAATGTTATCCATCTTGTCCAAATCTTTTCAAGCGCTTTTTCTTCCCCAAATCCCTTCTTCACATCATCCAAAGGTCCTAATTAAACCGGTTAATACTTTATCCGTGTTATCCGTAATCTGAAAGTGTTTACAAATATTATCCACGGGTTCGAAAAATTTTCCATCCATCTTGTCCAAATCTTTTCAAGCCCTTTTTCAAAATCATTCACGCATATTATTTAAATAAACATCAAGTAGTCCTTAAAACTTTATCCGCATTATCCAAAATTTACAAATTTTGGAAATACTATATCCCCAAATGAATCCAAAATTTTATCCACGTTTCTTCAATCGCTTCAAATATTTTTTTTTTCCTTCTAAAAAGTTGTGCATTCTCATTATTGAAGATCCTAAGAACCTAATTTTTCATTTCCGTATTTCAATTTCCTAATCCCCTTTGATTCGCAGTACCATTTTTTGTGTCTCAATAATTTCTATATTTCACAGCAAATTTTCTATATTCGATTTATGGGCCACAAACACATATATATATATATGTATATATATGTATATATATATATATATTTCTGTGTATTTAGGGCACACAGGTGTTGCTCTAGTGGCGGCGTATAAAAACAAAAAACTTTCGATTTTAACAAACAGAAAATAATTTTCATTTTCAAATAGAAAATTTTTAAGTGCGCAATAAATTTATATTTTCGATATAAATAAATTGTATATAGTAAATTTTCTTTTTTTTCTGCAAAATAAATAAATATATGAGATAAAATAATTGCAACCTCTTCCTTCTTGTCCCCCCCTTTTCAACATCTTTCATTATCAATTATTTTGCAGTAGAGAAAAAAAGGAAAAAAAATACGAGATATGAAAACTATAGAAGATTTTCTAGGTTTTAATTTTGTCATTTGTTATCGCATATATGGTTTCCTATGAGTATGTATATATGTAAATTTATAAATATCATTTTAATAATAATTTTTTTATCTTTTATTACTTCAGAAAGTGACAGTTGTTGTTGTTATTGTTCTTTCATGTTTTTATTGTTTAAACAATGAATTCATTTAAAGTTGCTTTAGCAGAACGATAAAAAATACAAACAAATTTGCAAAAAAGCCAGTATCACAGAGAAACCTTCATTTGTAAATTTAAATATTGATAAATTCTGCTGCCTGCCTACTGTTGTTGTTGTTATTCATTTGTTTGCTAATGTTGTTGTTTTTGTTACTTTTTTGAATTTAATTTAATTTATCTACTTTATTTTTTTCTCGCTTTTTCTACACATGTTAACATTTTTGCCAGCAGTTTTTTTTATCGCAAAAGCGTCAGAACGGGGTCTTGAAACTGCTAGGAGGGGGAAATAAGTGGCCCACTGAAATATCCAAAGCTTATTCGTTATGTGGGAGGTCAGTTTCAGAAGTTATGAATAGTTTTTCTGTTTAATATTGATAAATTACTGAAGGGAGCTTTAATGGGGTTATATTAATATTCGGTGATAAAATTTATAATAATTTTTTTTTATGAAAATGATTCATATATTTTAAGAAATCGTGTATTATTTGTAAAGTATAAATATATTGAAAAATTTTTTGGTATTATTAATTTTTAGACTAAAGACCTTCAACAGGTATTCTATAGACAGTATTGGACAAAACATTTGCAACTTGCATAAGGATTTGATAATAAGCTCAAATAAAACACACGACATAGCCAAATTCAAAATTTCTTATTACTAATAAAACAAAAGGAACCTCCTCTTCAGCGATATTAAATAAAAACCAGTGAGCGGAGCATTATAGTCGGACGGGGCCGACCATATGATACCCTACACAACTTCCACGAAACTATAACCCTTCACCGTGGGTTGTGGTGTGACGTTCGGCTTTCAATTTAGGCCTATAGATCGACTCGAAAAAAAAACACAAAAAAATAAGTTTTCGGTCCACTTCATCCCAAAATTATTATCTGATCATCACCGAAAATTATAGGCGTTGTCGGTGACCATAACTTGAACCTCATGGAAATTTTTAAATCGATCAGCACTATATTGCCGCCCTCTAGTATAGCAATGGGTTACTAAATAATACATGAGAATACGTAAGCACCTATAAATATTTATGTGTAAGTCCCGCATCCAAGTACATACGACAATATAATTGGTATCGATTTAAAGGTCAACCACTCCTCTTAAACATGCTATCAACTTCTCGGGTCTAGGACCTTCAGGTGCAAATATATACCACATATATACCATTTGACCCGCTAAATATTGACCGATCTTTATCAAAACATTCATACTTTTTCTTTGGCCCGATCTCCTTCTACATGCTAAAATTCGCGGTGTTTGGGCCGTAATTGCGGCCTCTGGAGTGACTAGAAAAACCGACAAAAATAAAGTTTTTGGTCCTTTTCATCCCCTAAATATTTTTCCAAAAACAATAGGGGTCTTCATTGGCCAGGACCCATCCTGTGGCCTGTATCGTGTTTACAAATTATAATGGATAGACGGACGGACGGACACACATTTCTAGATCGACTCAGCTAGTCGAGATATGACGATCGGTATACTTAAAGGTGGGTCTAGGACCAATATTTCGCGGCGTTACAAACATTTGGGGCTGCACAAAGCTATAATAGTATAATACCCTGACAACATAGTTGTGTAGGGTATAAATATGATAATTTTTTCTATAGATAAACATTTTTTTAAACTTAAGGGGACCCCACCCATTCTCGATTTTAATTTTTCAAGATATTCAATGGGCTGGTAAATCAATACCAATGCTTGTTAAGGTTTGTAACTTTGCACATATATATTTGTAGATTTAAAAGAGAAGAAAAATAATTTACAAAAAAATTTTGTTATTGTTTTGTTGTTGTTTTTTGTAATTAAAGAAAAGTCCTTATTTTTGATGGCGGGCATGATAACTCCTCACTGGAACATCGGAATCCGAAAATTCCAACGGTGTTAGAAAGAGTACATGTCTGGCTCTCGTATGAACTAGGATTATTGACTTCACTCTAAAATGAACAAAATGGCGGACCTTTGAAAAAATATTTTTGGAAAATCGCCGATTTTTGACCCTTAAGGTAAACAAATTCACTTCTTCAGTAAGACAAAACAATTGCAACATATAGAAATATTCCAGGGTACAAATATTAATTCGATTAATATTTCGTAGCGAAACCCTTAATCTATTACGGCTTTGCATCATCGTGGCATCGACTCTATTAAATGAATAATAGTATCCAGTGGAATAGCATATCAAGTATTTTTAATCCGATTGAAAAATTCGTACGAGTATTGGGCGTTATTACGATCAATCCGCTGTTTTTCAATTGACCAATACAAAAGTATTGGGTTCAGGTCTGGTGATTTAGGTGGCCATTACATAAATATTGTTTTGCCTAAACCATGTTTTTACTACACCTTCGGACCTGTCCTGTTGAAATGTCCATCGTGTGTATGGCAACATAACCGGACCTTTTAATTTTCCTGGTGAAACGTCCATCGTAAAAGCATTTTTCACTTAGCATATGGCAACATAACCTTCTCAAGGATGTTTTTGTAGAACCATTTATCCATTATATCCTGAATTCTATGAAGTAGGCCCAAGCTATTAGCAGAAAAACATCCCCGGACCATCCCTATTTAACTCCTATACCTAAATCCCTATATATCGGATTTTTATAAAGAGGCCAGCCTTGTGTTACCCCTGCAAATGTATAATAAAAACTTCTATAGATAAAAAACCTTTAATAGACCACCTATAGGTAGTTTATAGGATTTTTAAAAATTAAGATTGGATTTTATTAGTTAAATTTTACATCTTTTTGTTTGAGTAACCGGTTATTTTATCTAATATACTCCATTCAAATATGATAATTTTTAAGAAAAAACCTCACAAATGGCTGTAAAATTAATTTTTCAATATAAATTACAATATTACACCTTATTGTTTATTAGTAACCGGTTAATTGATTCAAGTAACCATGATTATAGGTACCAAATGATAGTCCATAAACATTATAAAAATCATAAACATTATAAAAAAGTTTAAATATTGTTCATTTAATGTTAAAATTCAATTTTTTTATTTTGAGTAACCGGTTATTTTTTGGCTTTCAGTGTACCTTTTTTTCTTAAAATGACGTTTTCGATAGTCCATAAGCTTTATAAAATCCAAAAAGTTAAATTTAGTTAATTTAATATCCAAATGCAACCTTTTTATTTTGAGTAACCGGTTATTTTTTGGCTTCACATCATTCCAGTTTATCATTTTTCTCTTAAAATTTATTTTTTGTGATATTCAAAAATCTGTAAAAAGTTATGTGCATAAAATATCTATATATTCTAAATACATTCTTTTGAGTAACCGATTATTATTTTTAAGTAGTCGATTGAAATTTTAATTATTTTTAAACAAAAGGCACTGAAATTGTCTGTAAAATTACAAAATGTAATTTCAATCGTAATATTACACGTTATTGGTTATGAGTAACCGGTTTATGGATTTTAGTAACCATTATTATAGTTACCAAATGTTATGAAATAAAACATTTTTTTTAATCTATAAGCATTATAAAATCCCAAATAATTGAATAAATTAAAATTTTATAACATTTAATTTAAATTTTTATTTTAAGTAACCGGTTATTTTTTGCCTTGTTTAAAATTAAATTAAATCTTTTCTTTGAAAAATATTTCTTCTGGTGTTTTTAAAAATCATCTGAATGTTTATTAAATAAAATATTTGTATATTTTAGGTATTTTGTTTTGAGTAACCGGTTTTGATTTTTTAAGTAGTCGATTGAAATTTTAATTATTATTAAACAAAAAGCACTAATATTGTCAGTAAAATTAAAACATAACATAAGTTTCAATATTACACATTATGCGTCATGAGTAACCGGTTAATTTGCTAAGTAACCAATATTATGGCTACCAAATGTCACAAAAAAACGATTTCTTAGTCCATAAACAGTATAAAAACATTAATGAAGCTTAAATTGGAATTTTATAATTATTGA
Organism: Musca vetustissima; assembly: GCF_032173495.1. NCBI lineage: Eukaryota > Metazoa > Arthropoda > Insecta > Diptera > Muscidae > Musca > Musca vetustissima. The sequence continues at coordinate 74,724 of NW_026882453.1, forward strand.
AGAATTTTTCTTATATGGGTAACCGGTTACTTTTTGTTATTTTTATTACAAATAACGATTAATTTCTTACAACAACCATATTTGTGTTATTTTGCGCAAGAAGTAAGAGGTAAAATAAACAAATATCTGTGCATTTTTTTAAGTATTTTCTTTTGAGTAACCGGTTATATCATTTGGTATAATCGAATGAAAAATAGTAATTTGAAATAAATAGCTCCAGAATTATATTAGAACACTTTTTTTAAGTATAAGCTCAATATAACAAGTAATTTAATATGAGTAACCGGTTAATTGAATTAAGTAACCGTGATTATGATTACCAAATATTCCGATAAAAAATATCCTTAGTGGAAAGGCATTCCTTTTAACATTTTATTTAATCTTTGTTATCTTTTAATGACAAGTTTTTGGTATTGGTAACCGGTTACTTTTTCATTATTTTTATTAGAGGCTATATTTTATGATGAAGTATATCTTGTCATTAGATATGCTCATGTTTTAAGCATAATTTAAAGTTTTACAAAATTTGATGTAATTTTGTGGGATAAGTAACCGGTTACTTTCTTCCATTTATAATAAAAACGCAACTATTTTAAAAGAAATTTATTATTTATGAAATTATTTATTCAATTTTATTTTTAATTTACTGAGCATTAATTTAATTGCACTCTTATTGTGCGATTTTTAATAAAAGTAACCGGTAATTGACAGAGTAACCGGGTTTTTATTTGCTCTTTTTGGAAAATTATTTATAAAATCTTATTTTAAATTTATATATCAGAAATTTTTTAATAAATTTAATTTCATTTGCTGTGTTTTTATATAAAAGTAACCGATAACCGTTTTTTTGTATTTACGATTTTTATAAAATTATTTATAAAATTTCACTTTTTATTTATCTAGAAGCTATTTTAATACAAATTTAATTTAATTTTCACTTTTTGACCAGATTTTACATATATGTAACCGGTTACTAAGTAACCAGTTTTTCATTGTTTATTTTTTTTTTTATAAAAATATGTATAAAATTTGTCTGGGAGGTATTTTAATACAAATTTAATTTAAATTTTCAGTCTTTTGACATGATTTTACACATAAGTAACCAGTTACTGAGTAACCATTTTTTTCCTTGTTTACTTTTTTTATAAAAATGCGTATAAAATATTATTTTTTATTTATCTGGCAGTCATTTTATAACATTTAATTCCAATTTTGCACTCTTTAGAACCGATTTTAGAAAAAAGTAACCGGTTTTTTTCTTTAAAAATTTCAGGAGGTTATTGAAATTTGACCATAAATAATTTTATTTGCGGTATATGCGATTGAGGGCAATTAATAGTTTTTTTTCTCCTAACCTGATTTTTTTCAATATTTTCTGCCTATAAATTGTCCACTTTGAGCCACTGTGTGTAGAAAGAAAACATTACAATTTCCTAAGAGTATGCTAATTTATGTTCTGTTACTTAACAATGTAAACATTAACATTTTTAATTGCGATTTAATTTTCACAAAATGAAAACAAATCTAATCTTGACAAGTGAAAACCCAAACATGTCAATAAAAAATATAAGAAACCCCCCACCCCACCTCACAAATAAGACTATCTCAGCTGCCTGGCCTTGGATTTTTATTATTTGTTATTATTTTTTCACATATAAAAATAAAAACAAAACTAATTTCTCTTTATCATGCTCCTGAGACAACTCTTTTAACATAACTCACACACACACTCTCTCTTTATCAATCACTAACGGAAGGCAGAGAGTGCTCACAGTTAAGTGTGCTATAGCACAGAGAGAGAGAGAGAGAGAGAGAGTGAAATGATGATAAAATGTAATCGGGAAGAAATGAAAATAAATTAAATGTATATTTCTTCTTTTATTCCTTATTGTTGTTTATTTATATGCATGCAATGTTGTGTTGTTGTATTTGTTGTTGTTAATTAATTTCTTTATTTTGTAAAAATAAAAATTCTTCCTCCTAGCTGTTCGCATAACTCTCAGCTGTCAGCGGCAGCCGCTGCTGCTACTCTTTGTTGTCGATACACTGAGCAGCAGCAACAACACTTTCCCACATATCACAACCGCAACAACAATTACATTCTTTTCACATCAGACAGGCACACTTCAAATATATCTGACTAATTTTGCATTAGAATGGTATTGTTGTTGTGTGTGTGTTTTTTTTAAGGAAGAGGAAGCAAAAAACATACGGCGGAATTCTTAACAACACGTTTTTTTTGTTATATTTTATTTGCGATCTAATAATGGTGGCGTGCTGCCTGCCGCTGCTGCTACTGTTGAGGGCAGTGAATAAAGAGAGAGAGATTTATAAGAGAAGAGATAAATTGCTATTCCTTAAGAGAACTACATTGATGTGTACTGTAAATCATTTATTACAACATTATTTCGACATTTTTCACGTTGAAATCGTTCACTTACGAAAGGCCAATGGTAAATATATAATCTATAGAATATATATAAAGGGTCTTTGATCTATAATCATTATATAGAAGGCCTTTTAAATATAAAAATACACGAGGCATTTTACCTCTAGATGAAATCTATAAAAGGTCTTCGATCAAAATAAGGCATATGGAAGGCATACACTTGAAATATGGAAAAATAGAATGAATATATTGAAAATAGTATTATATATTTTTCAGTGATTTGAATAACTATAAACGATTCTATGAATATTCAATTTGGTACGTCGTACTAATTTGAAATTAATGAAAGAAAAAAATATGCATTAATACGAACTTTCAATTATTCCGGCACATTCACTTTCATTTAATTCTAAAGACGCACACAGTGAATTATTTAATATTGTTCTTATCAATAAATAATAATTGCAACTATATAGAATAAAATCTGTAATCTGGTGCCACCATAGGAGGGTATATTACAGATTAAATTCAAGATTACGTTACAATTGAAATAATGATGAAATATTTGAAAAAAAAATGTGTGGTGAAGGTTCAATATTTTTTCAAGCAAAGAAAATCAAAATAAAAATATTGATTTTCTTTGGTTAATTTTTTACCCACATTTTACTAAAATATATAACATTATTATAAAAATAAATTATAACAAAACATTATAACAAAAAAATCGGTTACATTTATAATAACCGGTTACCACAACTAAAAAGTCAGAAATGGTTCATTGGAGTATTCAGATGTTAACAAAATATCCAAAAATTAAAAACACGGTTATGAAAAATCCGGTTAAGAATATAAAAACCGGTTACGGTTTAAAAATAAACAACCACAATATTCAAATAATCTAAATTTTTGCAAGCTAAGCTAATTAAAGATATCTAGCTTTCTAGAAATTAAAAAAAAATATATTAAAAAAAATAATAAAAAAAATATTTAAAAAAATATTAAAAAAAATATTAAAAAAAAAATATTAAAAAAAAAAAAAAAAAATATTAAAAAAATATATTAAAAAAAAATTATTAAAAAAAAAATAAAAAAAATATTAAAAAAATATTAAAAAATATTTAAAAAAAAATTATTAAAAAAATAAATAAGTAACCGGTTTGATTTAAATGGATATAAAAGGAAAAAAATTGGTAATACAAAATTAAGAACCGGTTCGAAAGCAGCAAAAATCAAGGATGGTTAAAAAAAATATTTAACTAAAAAGTAGCTATTTATTATATAACTAGCATATACCCGCTACTTCGTCAGCGAATGTGGGAAGTATTTAAAACCCAATACCAACCAATATTAACACTTTTAAAACCGTTTGGTACCAATGTTCTTTAGATCAACCCTACACACAAATTCTGACCGCAAAATAAATCAAGCACTATACAAAATTTTGTGTCATTTAGTTAAATTGCCAAATTTCAAATAGCTTCACCCAAATCTAAATTAAGTACCAGTTAGTAAACATAAATATATAAATTGTCAAATTACATTAACATACGAAAAACTTCCCACATACCCCAATCTTAATTCCAAATTTCAAGATTCTATCGGTTCGCCTAAATCCAAAAATTTAGTGCCATTTAATACACATAGGTACAAATTTGCATTAACCTACATCATGCAATCCAATGAAAACCTTATTACTCAATTTCAAGATTTCAGCTCTATCGGTTAACTCTTAATCCAAACTGTGCCAAATCTAGTGCCATTTAGTACACATTTCCAAAAAATAAAACCCCCCAACAGTGATCCTAACGACCAATTTACCATTAGTAAACATTATAACTGATGTCGAAAACTTTCTACATAGCTCAATACTACACCCCGACAGTGATCCTAACTTCAAATTTCAAGATTCTAGCTCTGTCGGTTATCAAATCCACATTAGAAAAAACGGTTAACTCCAAATTTCAGGATTAAAATGTGCACCAAAATTTTAAATTGTACAAAATTTAGTACACATTTGGAATATTTACACAATCCTTTTTTCCTAAAAATTTCAAAAATATATTCGCCCACAATTCAAATGTACAAAATTTATATACTTCCTACATACCCCGGTCCTACACCCCCACAGTGATGCTAAATCCATTTTTGATTCTATAAAATTTTTTGTAATCGGTTACTCACATTTCAAATTACAAATTAGTACAAGCCTAAACAGTGCAAAATACCTTTATACAAGGATTCATTTATCGGTTCATTCCTATTTAAATATATATTTATACTTTTTTCATATCTCGAAATTAAACCTCAACAATCTTTATAAACGGTTACTCAATTTTCGAATTTCAAAAACTTCCAACTTAACCCAAACCAACACCCCACAGTTTAAAATCTAAATTTCACACACCCACAATTCAAACAATTTAGTACACAGTTACGAATTTCCACAACTTCCTAAAAAACCAAACCCCCACAGTGATCCTAAATCCAAGTTCCAGGATTCCAACTCTATCGGTTCACCAAAAATTAAAATTGTACCAAATTTAGTACACATTAGTACAAATTTTTAAAACTCCCTACATATCTCACTCTTAAACCTCAACTATGATCCTGACTCCAAATTTCATGATTCTAGCTCAATTGGTTCACCTAAAATTCAAATTGTACCAAATTTAGTACCATTTGGTACGAATTTCAAAAACTTCCAACTTAACCCAAACCAACACCCCCACAGTGCTCCAAAATCTAAATTTCAGGATTCCAACTCTATCGGTTCACCCACAATTCAAATTGTACCAAATTTAGTGAATTTCCAAAACTTCCTACTTAACTCAAACCAACACCCCCACAGTGACCCTAAATCCAAGTTTCAGGATTCCAATTTCATCGGTTCACCCACAAATTAAATTGTACCAAATTTAGTACACATTAGTATAAATTTTTAGAACTCCCTACATATCTCAATCTTACACCTCAACAATGATCCTGTCTCCAAATTTCATGATTCTAGCTCAATTTGTTCACCTAAAATTCAAATTGTACCAAATTTAGTACCATTTAGTACCCATAAGTAATAATGTCTTAAACTGAGTCCTGACCCCAATCCTACACCCCTACAGTGATCCTGACTCCAAATTTTATTGTTTCCGCTCTATCGGTTCACCCAAATCCAAATTGTACCAATTATAGTACGATTTAGTACTTTTCGTACACATAAGTAACAAATTTCCAAAACTACGTACATTTCACAATCCTATACTCCGACGGTAATGTTACTTTCAATTTTCAGTATTCTAGCTCCATTTGTACCTCTAAATTAAATTTGTACCAAATATAGTACCATATAGTACTATTCGTACACATGAGTACACGGTTTCAAAACCATCTCCTTATATCGACCCTACTTCCCAACCCTAATTCGCATTCCAAATTTCAAGCTTTTAGCTCTATCCGTTCTCATGCTACAGAATTGTACAAAATTTAGTACATTTTCGTACATTTCGGATAGTTGTAGTTCGAATTTCCAAAAACCCTTTGGTACATCTAACCTACACTCCATCAGTGACCCTCAATCCATATTTCAGAGTTCTAGCTCTACTGGTTCGCCAAATACAAATGATATTATATTTAGTACTTTTTAGTACTTTTCGTACCCTTCTAGTACGAATATCCAAAAACCCAGCCTTATCTGTCACATTTGGGCCAAGAGTGACCCTCACCCAAAATTTCAAGATTCTAGCTTCAGCCGTTTCGTCTGGGCGTTAATGAATCGTTAAATCAGTCAGTCAATCAGTCAGTCAGTCAATCACTTTACTCTTTTATTAGTATAGATTTTAGAAAAAATGAAAACTGGCTACTAAAATAAAATTCAATTGGTTACTTATTCGAAATCCAGGTTACTCAATCTAAACCAAAAAAAAAAATAGTTTGCGAAAAATTTAATTGTGACATTATAACTGATATTTGTAAATACTTCCTTCAATATGCCTACTATTACAACCGGTTATTCATTAGAAAAAACGGTTACTCGAACGTAAAATGCTTATGAAAATTTATTTGCGTATTTATGATGGATATTTACACTTTTTTCTAAAATTTAAAATATATTTTATTCAATATATAAGATTTGGAAGGATCTATTTTATATTTTTGTTTCTATATTTAAATTTTTTGTAACCGGTTACTAATTTCAAATTACGATTACTTAAGCCTAAACAGTGCAAAATACCTTTATGGAGGTTCATTTGTAATTCCATGATATATATTTATATTTTTTCTTTCGAAATTGCAATTTTTATAAACGGTTACTTTTCGAAAAATTCGTTTATTCACACCTAAAAAGTAACCGGTTTACTCAAACCCAATATTGAACACAAATTTATTTTTCACTGCTCTAATAGCTTTCTATGATGTAAATTTCACATTTTCTTTAAAAAAAATTTAATTTTTCAAAAAGAAATTAGAAATTTCCAGTTATAAGAAACAGTTACTCACATTCCTAGGGCATTAAGGAAAAATAGAGAATATTCCTTTGAAATAGATTGTATTTATCACGAATTTTTGTTTGTGTGTTAATTTCGTCAATAATTAATAAAAAATTTTAATGTTTTTCTTTAAAAAATATTTGGTTACCCATTTCAAACCCGGTTACTTAAATACAATACTGAGCCCAAATTAATTTTTTATTGCTCTAATAGTTTTCCAATACAAATATTTGGAATATCCTATATGAAATATTTTTCTTAAAAGAAAAAAAAAACTGTGGTTACCCGTCCCAAAACCGGTTACTCAAACCCAATATTGCGCCCAAATTTATTTTTCAATGCTCTAATAGCTTTCTATAATACAAATTTCACATTTTCTAAAAGAAATTACTATTTTTCAAAAGGAAATTAGAAATTTCCGCTTATAAGTAACAGTTACTTATATCCAAATTTTTTGATTTTTCATCAGAAAATGTTTTTAAATAATTTAGAATCCCATTTTTTATAATTTCGATTATAATTAAATGTTTTTCTTTTTCAAAAAAAAAATTGGTTACCCGTCTCAAAAACCGGTTACTCAAACCTAATATTGAGCCCAAATTTCTTTTTTAATGCTCTAATAGCTTTCTATAATACAAATTTCACATTTTCTAAAAGAAATTACTATTTTTCAAAAGGAAATTAGAAATTTCCGCTTATAAGTAACAGTTACTTATATGCGAATTTTTTGATTTTTCATCAGAAAAGGTTTTTAAATTATTTAGAACCTCATTTTTTATAATTTCGATTATAATTAAATGTTTTTCTTTTTCAAAAAAATGTGTGTCTCAAAACCGGTTACTCAAACCTAATATTGAGCCCAAATTTCTTTTTTAATGCTCTACTAGCTCTCTATGATAAAAATTTTACATTTTTTTCAAAAATTATAATTTTTCTAAAAGAAATTAGAAATTTCCGCTTATAAGAAACAGTTACTTATATCCGAATTTTTCGATTTTCACCAGAAAACTTTTAAATCATTTCGAACAAAACATTTGTGTCAATTTCTACAAAAATTAATGACAATTTTTAATGTTTTTCTTTAAAAATAAATGTGGTTACCCGTCTCAAAACCGGTTACTTAATTTCATTATTGAGTCCAAATTAATTTTTCAATGTTCTAATAAAAATTTCACATTCTATAATAAAAATTTCACATTTTTTAAAAGAAATTTGCAATTTTTCCGCTTATAAGTAACAGTTACTTATAACCGAACTTTTTGATTTTTCATCAGAAAATATTTAAAAAAGATAAATAAACAATTTTGAAATAATTTCTATAACAATTTAACAAAATTCCAGAAATATTTGTTCCGATTTCCGAAGTTCACGAAGAAAAAACCGACCTAACACCCGATTTCACAATATTTACCAATTCCTCATCGAAAGGGAAAGATATTCGACCAACATTTTTTATTTTAATTTTTTTAAGCTATTTTTTCAGAACCAAATATTCCGTTGCAGAGAACAAAAAAATATTTTCAAAACCGGAATTTAAAAAAAAAAGTGATGCAATTTTTTTTAAATAAATTTCATTGTGATATTTACCCATTATTTGTCAGTAAAGTTTGTTGTTGTATCCAAAATTTTCAAGTATAAAAAAATTTGCTTCTAAGCGGAATTTGTTTTTTTTTTTTCTTCAGTCTTTTTGTTGCCGGTTTTTTTCTAGCCTACAAACCACCGGAGAAGGTAAGGTGCGCTGAGAAGACGACAGGCAGGCAAAAATTTTGTGGTTGAGGAAGGGAATGGTTTTTCAATGGCACACAAAGCGGGATAGCAATAACCTGCCGCAGTAGAGGTGCTGGTAGATATCGGTCTGGCTGGCTGGCTGCAGAGCTTCAAAAAACGAAGCGCTTGCTAGGTGAACTGTGTTCTGCTGAGGTGATGTGTACCGGTCTACTCAAACTATTGGAATAAAATGCCGGTTGGGTTCTCACTCGCGTCGTCGTCGGGAGAATCTTCTTCTTCCTCTTCTTGTTTGTGTTGTCGTTTTAATCAATTTGAATGTTAACCTAATTTTTGATAAAAACACACAATTTGTTTAAAACGCAAAAAAAATATTTAAAGCGCAACGCCAGAACAGCAGCAGAGAGGTGGGTAGGCAGGCAGGCAGCGATAAACCACAAAAAGGAAGAAAGTCGAATAGCGAAGAGCGAGTAGCAGGTCTCCCAGAGAAGTGCTAATGGCGAGAAGCTGTTTTTCTTAGGGGCGAGGTCCAGTCCAGGGGGGATTCTCCTTCTCAATGCGATGTGACGAATAGCTGCAGCCAAAAAAAAAAACTTGTCAGACTTGTGCGATTTTTTATTCGGCTTCGACAAAATCAAAACAAAAACACACGACGAGCGTCTATAATTGCAGAGGCGGCAGCTGATGAGTGCAGAAGAAGCAGGAGGAGCACCAGAATGCTGGCGAAAATTCAAAAGCCCAAAACAACAAATTGCAATAAATGAAGAAGTGCGAAGGAGAAGAAGAATGACGTCGTCGCATCACCACGAAATTTTGAAATTTGGCAGGAAAAAACGTGTAGTAGTTACTTTTTCTTATTCAAATCGGAAATTTTCACAACATTTTTTTTATCGGCAAAATTTTTCCCGTTCACAAAAAAACCGTTTCGATTTTTTTTTTCAACACAAAATATTTTTTTTTTCACTTCACGTTTCTTGTGTTGTGTTCACGACGATGGAATTTCGCGATATACGGTTGTGTCAGTAGTTTCAATCTACGGCGGCGTGGTGGTGGAGAAGCAGAAAACCGAAACAGAATTGAATCTGCCGTCCGACGTCTTCGTTCGTTCTTAGAAAACATTAGAATGAATTCGATACGAAACGAAATGTGTAGCCAGCCTGCCAGACAGTCAGCCAACCACGATACCAGAAAAACAAATTCGTTAAGCAAGTAAGAGCGGAGCGTAAAACACCGACCTCACAGAGCACATGGAATAATAATAACAATAATGGAAAAAAACAACAACAACAACAACAACATCAAAAATCATATCTCGCGACAAACAACAAGTGGTGGTCGATTGGTTGGTCGTTCGTCGTGTAGTTCTTACTCTAGTCGAGTAACAACAACAAACACCAAATGTTTTGGTGGGGCTCCAATGAGGAGAAAGACGAAGCAAATGGTGGGGGGGAGAGATTTGCTGTTTGTGAGTGTAAAGTTATTGAGAGGCGACAAACCAACAAACCAATTTGGAAAAAAAAACTTCCATGTGCAAACACGAACAACAACAGATACGCGGCACAAAACCACAAACCAATGATTAACACATGGACTGAAAAAAATATATATGGGGACACAGTGGGATGGAAAAATTTAAATTGAAAGGATAAATTTTGAAATAAAAAATATTACAAAATTTTCTA